>NC_092603.1:2907500-2922500 GCF_047663525.1 Anas platyrhynchos
GGCTTGAAGCTCCGTGCCCGGAATAATGCGTACCCCTCTCGCCTACGTGTGGCGCCGGCTTCCCGCCGAGCAGAGCGGCCGGCGACGAGCTAGGAGGATTGCCCCTCTCGCCGCCCCCCCCGCCCAACTGCTCGGCGGGGCTGCGGTGCCGCGGGCGGGGGGAAAAGGGGGGGAGAGGAGCCGGCGCCGCGGGGAGGAGGGAGAAGTAGACCTGGTGGCTCCACGAGGAGGGAGGGGGCGGGGGGGGAGACAGCGGGGAGGAGGAGGGAGAAGTAGACCTGGTGGCTCCACGAGGAGGGAGGGGGCGGGGGGAGCGGGGAGGAGGAGGGAGAAGTAGACCTGGTGGCTCCACGAGGAGGGAGGGGGCGGGGGGAGCGGGGAGGAGGAGGGAGAAGTAGACCTGGTGGCTCCACGAGGAGGGAGGGGGCGGGGGGAGCGGGGAGGAGGAGGGAGAAGTAGACCTGGTGGCTCCACGAGGAGGGAGGGGGCGGGGGGAGCGGGGAGGAGGAGGGAGAAGTAGACCTGGTGGCTCCACGAGGCGGGGAGGGGGAAGGGGGGGGGGTGGGGGGGGGGGGAGACAGCGGGGAGGAGGAGGGAGAAGTAGACCTGGTGGCTCCACGAGGAGGGAGGGGGCGGGGGGGGAGACAGCGGGGAGGAGGAGGGAGAAGTAGACCTGGTGGCTCCACGAGGAGGGAGGGGGCGGGGAGGACAGCGGGGAGGAGGAGGGAGAAGTAGACCTGGTGGCTCCACGAGGAGGGAGGGGGCGGGGGGAGAGAGGCTGCCAGGGTCCAGGCACTTTGCTGGTCATGCACGGAAAGTCCTGGTGGGCAAGGGGACACTCAAAGGTGCGAGGTTAGGGGGTGGTGTCCTGGTTTCAGTTAGCACAGAATTAATTTTCTTCCTAGTAGCTGGTGGAATGCTGTGTTTTGGCTTAGGATGAGAAGAGTGCTGATAACACCCCGATGCTTTAATTGTTGCAGAGCAGTGCTTATACCAAGCCAAGGACATCTCAGCCTTTTGCTCTGTCCTGCCAACGGGCAGGCTGGGGGTGCAGTAAGAGCTGGGAGGGGACAGACCCAGGACAGGTGACCCAAACTAGCCAAAGGGGTATTCCATACCATCTGACGTCATGCTAAACAATAGATAGGGGTGGCTAGCTGGGGGGAGGGGGCCGGACTGCTCGGGGTTAGGCTGGGCATCGGTCAGCGGGTGGTGAGCAATTGCATTGTGCATCACTTGTTTGTACATACTATTACTTTCGTATTATCACCATTGTATCATTATTATTATTATTGTTATTATTATTTTGTTATTATTATTTTCCTGTCTTATTAAACTGTCTTTATCTCAACTCACGGGCTTCACTCCCCATTTCTCTCCCCCGTCCCAGAGAGGGAGGGGGGAGGGTGAGCGAACGGCTGCGTGGTGTTTAGCTGCCGGCCGGGTTAAACCACGACAGGTGGGCAGAGAGAAGGGGCTTTTGTTGTGTCCACCTGACAATGATAGCAGGGGGCTATCATTTCATGCCAAAGTAAATGAAGCTTGCCTTCCAGACTTCTTACTCTCATCACTGGCCGCCCTCTAGCAGTGGCCGTGATGGCTAGACCGACGGCCGTGACGGCGGGGTAGACCTGATGGCTCCACGAGGCGGGAGGGGGCGGGGGGGGGGGGGGGGAGAGCGGGGAGGAGGAGGGAGAAGTAGACCTGGTGGCTCCACGAGGAGGGAGGGGGCGGGGGGAGACAGCGGGGAGGAGGAGGGAGAAGTAGACCTGGTGGCTCCACGAGGAGGGAGGGGGCGGGGGGAGCGGGGAGGAGGAGGGAGAAGTAGACCTGGTGGCTCCACGAGGAGGGAGGGGGCGGGGGGAGACAGCGGGGAGGAGGAGGGAGAAGTAGACCTGGTGGCTCCACGAGGAGGGAGGGGGCGGGGGGAGACAGCGGGGAGGAGGAGGGAGAAGTAGACCTGGTGGCTCCACGAGGAGGGAGGGGGAAGGGGGGGGGGTGGGGGGGGGGGAGACAGCGGGGAGGAGGAGGGAGAAGTAGACCTGGTGGCTCCACGAGGAGGGAGGGGGCGGGGGGAGAGAGCGGACCCCGGCTGCTTCGGGCCGCCGCTCGCTCTGACGTCAGAGGTTCTTCCTCGGCCGCGAGAGGCTCGCCACCTGTGCCACTCAGTGCGGCTGACTGCCTGGCCGCTTTGCTTTAGCTGCTTTGGAAAATAAATGCTGTTATCTTTATGTTTGTTATTAGTTTGTTCCGTTGCCTGTTTTCTGCTGTAGCTTTAGGAATCCTGTCATTCCTTACCGTCTTTCAAAACCTCCCCCCCCCCTCCACTCCTCAGCTCCCCCTCCTCCTCCCCCCCCTCCCCCCCCCGCCTCCTCAGGCAAATGGCAGTTGAGCTCAGGTGGCGGCTCCCCAGTCAGCAGGGGTACTGGAATAGACTTGGCTGGGTGGCCGACCCCCACACCCCCACCTGCCAGCTGCGAAGGGACGGTTGGCGGGCTGTGGGGAGGCCGAATGAGGTGACCCAGCGTTCCCGAGTGTGTAAACACATCAACAGAGCAAAAAAGCAAAGCAGAGTAGGAACAGCAAAGCAGAGCAAAGAAAAGGATTCGGTGCCGGGAATACAAACCAAAACCCCCCAAAAATAGGCAGTTCTAAGGAAAGCATGTCGAAGCAGGTGCAGGAAAAGCAAAGCGGGGAAGAGCAACGAAAAGTAAAGCAAGGAAAAGTAAAGCAAAGCAAAACGAACCAAAATCATTGGGAATCGTGTAATGTCACTTATCGTCCTAAAAAACCTCACCCAACCCCATCCCCAGACGAACAGCAGCAGCGGGACCCACCTGGCGGCTCGCCGAACAGCGGGGGATGAGGAATAGACCGTGCTGGGTGGGTGGCCAGGCTTCCTGTCCCCACCCTCCAGCTCCCAGGGGACAGTCGTCGGGCTGCGGGGAGGCCACGGTGTGCGCCTGAGGGTTTATGCCTTCATCAATACACCGATCGACTCATCGCCCAAATCGGTGCGACGGTCTGCAAAAGAAGCCTACCTAGCACGGCAAAGCAGAGCTGAGCAATGCAACGGAAAGCGGAGCGAGACAAAGCATAGCCCTGCCAGGGAAAAGAAAAAGGCAAAAGGAAAAGCAAAGCCAAGAAGGGCCGGGAAAAGCAAAACGAAGCAGGGCAAGAAAAACCAAAGCAGAAGAGGTCCAGGAAAAGAAAAGTGGTGTCACGAATACAAACTAAAGCAAAACAAAGCGAGGTAGGGCCAGCAAAAGCAAAACAAAGAAGGGTGAGGAAAAAAAAAAAAAAAAAAACTAAGCTAAGGATTTCCTGGGGGGTGGGGGAAAGAAAAGCGGTGTCCTGAATACAACGTAAAGCAAAACAAAGCAAGGCAGGGCCAGCAAAAGCAAAACAAAGAAAGGCGAGAAAAACCAAAGCAAAAGAGGTCCAGGAAAAGAAAAGCGGTGTCTTGAATACAACGTAAAGCAAAACAAAGCAAGGCAGGGCCAGCAAAAGCAAAACAAAGAAGGGCGAGAGAAACCAAAGCAAAGGAGGTCCAGGGAAAGAAAAACGGTGTCACGAATACAAAGTCAAGCAAAACGAAACAAAGCGAGGCCAGAAAAAGCAAAGCATGGTGAGGAACAGAAAAACCAAAGTAAAAGAGGGCCAGGAAAAGCGAAGCAGTGCCACGAATACAAAGCAAAGCAAAGCAACGCAGGGCCAGGGAAAGCAAAGCAAAGCAAAACGGTGCTGCCAAAACAAAATGCGTAGTTAACTTAGCGTCAGTCGAAATCGCTGGGTTATGGGGAGCTGGGCGTTTGAGAAGGCCAGGGTGTGGCAGCGGCCCCCGGTTGCCTCGGGCCGCCTCTCGCTCTGACATCAGAGGCTCCTGCTCGGCCGTGAACGGCTCCCCACCTGTGCCACTCAGTTTGGCTGGCTGCCTGGCTGGTTTGCTTTAGCTGCTTATCATTATATAAATTGTTATTGTCATTATTATTATTATTATTATTATTATATACTACTAAAAAGCTATTAGAAATAAAAGTATTAAATAGTAATAGAAATAAGTATCATTAAAACGTAATAAAAATAGTAGTAGTAGTAGTAATAATAATAGTATTTTCTCCATCTGTTTCCCCCTTTAGTTTTAGGAATCGAGTAGTTATTTATTGTTGTTCTCAACCCACACCCCTCCCCAGACGAATAGCAACAGAGCCCACCTGGTGGCTCTCCGGACAACGGTGGGCAACAAAATAGACCTGGCCCGGTAGCCAGATCCCTGTCCCTGCCCGCCAGCTCCGAGGGGACAGCTGTCGGGCTGCAGGCCGGCTAACTTTTCTATGTGTTCATAAACAAGTTTCATGAACTTGTTTATGCATTCATAAAGACGGCAAAGCTAAGGAAAGGAGCACGGGGAAAAACAAAGCGGTGCCAGGAAAGGGAAAGCCAAGGAAAGAAAGCAGTTTGAGTCAAAGCAAAGCACAGCAAGGCTAAGAAAGGTACAGAAGAGCAGAGAAGGTAAAGCAAAGCACTGACAGGAACACGAAGCAAAGAAATAAAAAATAAAGCATGACCGCACAAGTAAAAACGTAGCAGGCCCAGGAAAGAAAAAGCAAAGCAAAGCAAAGCAAAGCAAAGCAAAGCAAAGCAAAGTAGCACAAGGAAAAACACAGCATTTCCAGGAGAGAAAAAGCAAAGCAATCTGAGGTAAGAACAGCAGAGAAAAGGAGGTATGGAAAAGCAAAACTGTGCCAGGAAGAGCAAAGCAAAGCGGAGCAAGGCAGAACAAAGAGAAGCAAAGCGAACGTAGCGAGCTGGCGGCCAGCCCTCCTTTGGGTTCCAAGTGTCTGTGGGGGGGAGACCGGAGGGCCCTCATGTTGTGTGCAGGTGGCAGCCAGACTTGGACAGTGGCTGTACCCTGATCGCCCTCTCCCCAGCCTCCTTCACATCTCCTGGTCCACCGTGACGGTGGGCAAGAACCATGTCTTGCCTTAGCTAGTTTTATATATTTCTATGTATTTTGTTGTTGTTGTTGTTGTTGTTGTTGTTGTTCTTGTTGTTCTTGTTGTTGTTGTTGTTTGTTGTTGTTGAGGATTTCTTCCACCGTAGTTGTGGGAATCATGTAGTTACTTACTGTCGTTGAGAACCTCAGACACACAACGAGCAGTGGGGCCCACCTGGCAGCTCGCCGCATGGCTGGGGACAAAGAATGGACCATGTCGGCTGGCCAGGCCTGCTGCCCACACGTGCCAGTTCCGAGTGGACAGTCGCTGGACTGCGGGGAGGCCAAGTTCTGTTTCCGATGGTTTATGCGTTCATAAATTTACCAATCGACTCGGCAGCAAAATCAGTGAGACAGTCTCCAAAGGAAGCCTAGCACAGCACAGGAGAGGAAGGCAATGCGGATGAAAGCTGAGCAAGACAAGGAAAAGCCCTGCTAGGCATAGGGAAAAGCAGTGACCACCAGCGCCTGGAAAAGCAAAGCACGGCCTGTAAAAACACATCAGATAGGTCCAACATGAAAACAAATCATGCAAGGAACATGAAATAAATAAATTAATTAATAAATAAATTAATAAATAAATTAATTAATTAATTAAAAAAAAAGGAAAACGAATAAAAGATGAAAGGCAAAGCAAAGCAGAGCAAAGCAAAGCTAAACAAAGAAAAACATGGCCTGATAAAGCAAACGAAAGCAAGGCCAGGGAAGGCAAAGCAGAGCTAAGGAAAGTAGCAAAAGGGAAAGCAAAGCGTAAGCAGGAAAGACAAAGCAAACAAATGAAAGCAAAGCAGTTTGAGGCAAGGCAAAACACAGCATGGGTAGGAAAGGCCGAGCAGTGCCAGGTCTATAAACCAAAGCTAAACCAAGGAAAGCATGGCCTGATAAAGCAACCGGAAGCATGGCCAGGGAAGGGAAAGCTGAGCAAGTCAAAGCAGAGCAAAGGAAAGTAGCACAAGGAAATGCAAAGTATTTCCAGGAGAGAAAGAGCAAAACACTCTGAGGCAAAGCAGGGGCAAGAACAGCAGAGGAAAGGAGGGATGGGAAAGCAAAACTGTGCCAGGAAGAGCAAAGCAAAGCGGAGCAAGGCAAAACAAAGAGAAGCAAAGCAAACGTAGCGAGCTGGCGGCTAGCCCAGTAAAACCAGTGGGACTGTCTCCAAAAGAATCCTAGCACAGCACAGGACAGCAGAGCAATGCGGATAAAAGCTGAGCAAGGCAGAGTAAAACCCTGCTAAGAAAAAGACCTAGCGGCATAAAGAAAAGCAGTAACAACCAAGGTCTGGAAAAGCAAAGCACGGCCTGTAAAAACACATCAGATAGGTCCAAAATGAAACCAAAAGAATGCAATGAACATTTAAAGAAAAAAAAAAATAATAATAATAATTAAAAAAAAAATAGATGCAAAGCATGTCCAGAAAAGGCAAAACATAGCAAGGCAAAGCAGAGCAGAGAGAAGCTAAACAAAGGCAAGCATGGCCCCATAAAGCAAAACAAAGCAAGGTCGGGGAAGGCAAAGCAGAGCTAAGGAAAGTAGCACAATGAAAAATAAACCATAACGAGGGAAGAAAAAACAAAGCAGTCTGACGCAAATCCAAGCAAAGCCACGGCAAGAACAGCAGAGGAAAGGAGGGATGGGAAAGCAAAACTGTGCCAGGAAGAGCAAAGCAAAGCGGAGCAAGGACAAAACAAAGAGAAGCAAAGCGAACGTAGCGAGCTGGCGGCCAGCCCTCCTTTGGGTTCCAAGTGTCTGTGGGGGGGAGACCGGAGGGCTCCATGTTGTGTACAGGTGGCAGCCAGACTTGGACAGTGGCTGTACCCTGATCGCCCGCTCCTCAGCCTTCTTCACAGCTCCTAGTCCACTGTGACACCCGGCAAGGGCCATGTCTTGCTTTAGCTGGTTTTATATCTATATACATTTTTTTGTTGTTTGTTGTGGATTTCTACCACCGTAGTTGTGGGAATCACGTAGTTACTTATTCTCGTTGAAATTCTCACTGAACACTATCACCACACGAGTAGCAGTTAGGGGTCCCCTGACGGCTCGCCGCATGGCTGGGGACACAGAATGGAGCATGTCGGCTGGCCAGGCCTGCTGCACCCAGCCTCCAGTTCCGAGGGGACAGTCGCTGGACTGCGGGGAGGCCAAGTTCTGTGTCTGATGGTTTATGCGTTCATAAATTTACCAATCGACTCGGCAGCAAAATCAGTGAGACAGTCCCCAAAGGAAGCCTAGCACAGCACAGGAGAGCAGAGCAATGCGGATGAAAGCTGAGCAAGACAAAGCAAAGCCCTGCTAGGGAAAAGACCTAGCGGCATAGGGAAAAGCAATGACATCCAGCGCCTGGAAAAGCAAAGCACGGCCAGAGAAAACACAAGAAAAAGATATAAAAGGAAAACAGAAAGCATGGAATTGAACATCAGATAAAAAAAAAAAAAAAAAAATGCAAAGCATGACCAGGAAAGGCATAGCAAAGCAGAACAAAGTAGAGGAAAGCAAAGCTAAACAAAGGAAAGCATGGCCCTATTGAAAAAAAAAAAAAAAAAAAAAAAGCAAGGCCAGGGAGGGCAAAGCTGAGCAAAGGAAAGTAGCACCAGGAAAAGCAAAGCATAACCAGGAAAGAGAAAGAAGTGAAAATAAATAAATAAATAAATAAATAACGAACAAAAACAAACAAACAAACAAAACAAAAAAAACAGCAATAAAAACCACAACAAAGCGAAAAAGTTGGAGGTAAGGCAAATCAGAGCTGGGTTAAGAGAAGCTAAGCAGAGCAGAGAAGGAAAAGCAAAGCAATGCCAGGAATACAAAGCAAGGCAAAGCAAAGCATGGCCAGGCAAGGCAAAGCAGAACAAAAGAAAGTAGCAAAAGGAACAGCAAAGCAGTGCCAGGAACACAAAGTAAAGCAAAACAAAGGCAAGCATGGCCTGAAAATAGAAGTGAGAGCAGGAGCAGGTGAGGCAAAAGAGAGCAAGGCAAAGGTAAAAAAAGGAAAGCATGGCCCCATAAAGCAAAACAAAGCACGGCCAGGGAAGGCAAAGCTGAGCAAAGGAAAGTAGCACCAGGAAAAGCAAAGCATAACCAGGGAAGACAAAGCAAACAAAGCAAAGCAAAGCAGTTTGAGGCAAGGCAAAGCACAGCATGGGTAGGAAAGGCAGAGCAGTGCCAGGTCTATAACCCAAAGCTAAACCAAGGAAAGCAAGGCCAGGGAAGGCAAAGCAAAGCTAAGGAAAGTAGCAAAAGGGAAAGCAAAGCGTAAGCAGGAAAGACAAAGCAAACAAATGAAAGCAAAGCAGTTTGAGGCAAGGCAAAGCACAGCATGGGTAGGAAAGGCCGAGCAGTGCCAGGTCTATAAACCAAAGCTAAACCAAGGAAAGCATGGCCTGATAAAGCAACCGGAAGCATGGCCAGGGAAGGGAAAGCTGAGCAAGTCAAAGCAGAGCAAAGGAAAGTAGCACAAGGAAATGCAAAGTATTTCCAGGAGAGAAAGAGCAAAACACTCTGAGGCAAAGCAGGGGCAAGAACAGCAGAGGAAAGGAGGGATGGGAAAGCAAAACTGTGCCAGGAAGAGCAAAGCAAAGCGGAGCAAGGCAAAACAAAGAGAAGCAAAGCGAACGTAGCGAGCTGGCGGCCAGCACTCCTTTGGGTTCCAAGTGTCTGTGGGGGGCAGACCGGAGGGCCCTCATGTTGTGTGCAGGTGGCAGCCAGACTTGGACAGTGGCTGTACCCTGATCGCCCTCTCCCCAGCCTCCTTCACATCTCCTGGTGCACCGTGACGGTGGGCAAGAACCATGTCTTGCCTTAGCTGGTTTTATATATCTCTATCTATTTTGTTGTTGTTGTTGTTGTTGTTGTGGATTTCTTCCACCGTAGTTGTGGGAATCATGTCGTTACTTACTGTCTTTAAGAACCTCAGACACACAACGAGCAGTGGGGCCCACCTGGCAGCTCGCCGCATGGCTGGGGACAAAGAATGGACCATGTCGGCTGGCCAGGCCTGCTGCCCACACGCGCCAGTTCTGAGGGGACAGTGGCTGGGCTGCGGGGAGGCCAAGTTCTGTTTCTGACGGTTTATGCGTTCATAAATTTACCAATCGACTCAGCAGCAAAATCAGCGAGACAGTCCCCAAAGGAAGCCTAGCACAGCACAGGAGAGCAGAGCAATGCGGATGAAAGCTGAGCAAGACAAAGCAGAGCCCTGCTAGGGAAAAGACCTAGCGGCATAGGTGTAGTGGGTTTACATGGCAAGGTTTTGGTAGCAGGGGGCCATAGGGGTGGTTTCTGTGAGAAAGATCTAGAAGCCGCCCCATATTTGGGAAGGGCCCCATTGTTTTCCAGATCTGAGCCAATAAGCGATGTTGTTTTGCGCCTCTGTGAGATCATATTTAAGACAGGGAAAAATTGCTGCGCCACAGCAGCCGGGAGAGTCAAGGGAGTGAGAAACAGCCTTGCAGGTGCCAAGGTCAGTGTAGAAGGAGGGGGAGAGGTGCTCCAGGCGCCGGAGCAGAAGTCCCCTGCGGCCTGTGGTGAGGACCGTGGTGAAGCAGGATGTCCCCCTGCAGCCCATGGAGTACCACGGTGGAGCAGGGTTCCAACGCTGCAGCCCGTGGAGGAGACCACGGTGGAGCAGGTGGCCCTGCACCGATGGAGGCTGCCGCCTGTGGAAGACCCCTGCCGGAGCAGATTCCGGGCCGGACCTGTAGCCCGTGGAGAGGAGACCACGCAGGAGCAGGTGATCTGGCAGGAGCTGCTGCCCGTAGGGGAGCCGGGTTGGAGCAGTTTTCTCCTGAGGGATGGACCCCGTGGTACGGACCCATATCTGGAGCAGTTCTGGAAGAGCTGCTGCCTGTGGGAAGCCCACGCCGGATCAGTTCGTCAAGGACTGCATCCCGTGGGTGGGACCCCACAGCACAGGGGACGAGAGTGACCAAGAAGGAGCGGCAGAGAAGAAGTGCTGTAGACTGACCATAACCCCCATTCCCCCGTTCCCCTGCGCCGCTCGGGGGGAGGAGGTGGAAGAGGGTGGATGGGGGGGGAGGTGCTTTTGGTTTCTTTCCTTTGTTTCTCACTTCTCTAGCTTGTTAGTAATGAGCAATAAATCTTACTATCTGTCTTCTTATGCTGAGTCTGTTTTGCCCGTTACACTAATTATTGCGTGATTTTCTCGTCCTTATCCCAATCCTTGAGCCCCTTTCACAGATTTTCTCCCCATTCCTCTTTGAGGAGGGGGAGTGAGAGAGCGGCTGTGGTGGAGCTCGGCTGCCCACTCGAGCGGAACCACGACAATAGGGAAAAGCAATGACATCCAGCGCCTGGAAAAGCAAAGCACGGCCAGAGAAAACACAAGAAAAAGACATAAAAGGAAAACAGAAAGCATGGAATTGAACATCAAATAAAAATAAAAAAAAAATGCAAAGCATGACCAGGAAAGGCATAGCAAAGCAGAACAAAGTAGAGGAAAGCAAAGCTAAACAAAGGAAAGCATGGACCTATAAAAAAAAAAAAAAAAAAAAAAAAAAAAAAGCAAGGCCAGGGAGGGCAAAGCTCAGCAAAGGAAAGTAGCACCAGGAAAAGCAAAGCATAACCAGGAAAGAGAAAGAAGTGAAAATAAATAAATAAATAAATAAATAACGAACAAAAACAAACAAACAAACAAAACAAAAAAAACAGCAATAAAAACCACAACAAAGTGAAAAAGTTGGAGGTAAGGCAAATCAGAGCTGGGTTAAGAGAAGCTAAGCAGAGCAGAGAAGGAAAAGCAAAGCAATGCCAGGAATACAAAGCAAGGCAAAGCAAAGCATGGCCAGGCAAGGCAAAGCAGAACAAAAGAAAGTAGCAAAAGGAACAGCAAAGCAGTGCCAGGAATACAAAGTAAAGCAAAACAAAGGCAAGCATGGCCTGAAAATAGAAGTGAGAGCAGGAGCAGGTGAGGCAAAAGAGAGCAAGGCAAAGGTAAAAAAAGGAAAGCATGGCCCCATAAAGCAAAACAAAGCACGGCCAGGGAAGGCAAAGCTGAGCAAGTCAAAGCAGAGCAAAGGAATGTAGCACAAGGAAAAGCAAAACATTTTCAGGAAAGAAAAAGCAAAGCAATCTGAGGCAAAGCCGGGGCAAGAACAGCAGAGGAAAGGAGGTATGGGAAAGCAAAACTGTGCCAGGAAGAGCAAAGCAAAGCAGAGCAAGGCAATACAAAGAGAAGCAAAGCGAACGTAGCGAGCTGGCGGCCAGCCCTCCTTTGGATTCCAGGTGGCTGTGGGGGGGAGACCGGAGGGCCTCCATTTTGTGTACAGGTGGCAGCCAGACTTGGACAGTGGCTGTACCCTGATCGCCCTCTCCCCAGCCTCCTTCACAGCTCCTAGTCCACCGTGACGTTTTATATATCTCTATCTGTTTTGTTGTTGTTGTTGTTGTTGTTGTTGTTGTTGTTGTTGTTGTTGTTGTTGTTGTTGTTGTGGATTTCTTCCACCGTAGTTGTGGGAATCATGTAGTTACTTACTGTCGTCGAGAACCTCAGACACACAACTAGCAGTGGGGCCCACCTGGCAGCTCGCCGCATGGCTGGGGACAAAGAATGGACCATGTCGGCTGGCCAGGCCTGCTGCCCACACGTGCCAGTTCCGAGTGGACAGTCACTGGACTGCGGGGAGGCCAAGTTCTGTTTCCGATGGTTTATGTGTTCATAAATTTACCAACCGACTCGGCAGCAAAATCAGTGAGACAGTCTCCAAAGGAAGCCTAGCACAGCACAGGAGAGGAAGGCAATGCGGATGAAAGCTGAGCAAGAAAATGAAAAGCCCTGCTAGGCATAGGGAAAAACAGTGACCACCAGTGCCTGGAAAAGCAAAGCACGGCCTGTAAAAACACATCAGATAGGTCCAAAACGAAAACAAATCATGCAAGGAACATGAAATAAATAAATAAATAATTTCTTTATTTAAGTAATTAATTAAAAAAAAAGAAAAACGAATAAAAGATGAAAGGCAAAGCAAAGCAGAACAAAGCAAAGCTAAACAAAGGAAAACATGGCCTGATAAAGCAAACGAAAGGAAGGCCAGGGAAGGCAAAGCAGAGCTAAGGAAAGTAGCACCAGGTAAAGCAAAGCAGTGCCAGGAAAGAGAAAGAAGTGAAAATAAATAAAAAAAAAAAGAAAAAATGAACAAACAAGCAAACAAACAAAAAAACACCTTTAAAATAAACACAACAAAGCGAAAAAGTTGGAGGTGAGGCAAATCAGAGCTGGGTTAAGAGAAGCTAAGCAGAGCAGAGAAGGAAAAGCAAAGCAATGCCAGGAATACAAAGCAAGGCAAAGGAAAGCATGGCCAGGCAAGGCAAAGCAGAACAAAAGAAAGTAGCAAAAGGAACAGCAAAGCAGTGCCAGGAATACAAAGTAAAGCAAAACAAAGGCAAGCATGGCCTGAAAATGGAAAGGAGAGCAGGAGCAGGTGAGGCAAAAGAGAGCAAGGCAAAGGTAAAAAAAGGAAAGCATGGCCCCATAAAGCAAAACAAAGCACGGCCAGGGAAGGCAAAGCTGAGCAAAGGAAAGTAGCACCAGGAAAAGCAAAGCAGTGCCAGGAAAGAGAAAGAAGTGGAAATAAATAAATAAATAAATAATGAACAAAAAAAAAAAAAAAAAAAAAAAAAAACAGAAATATAAACCACAACAAAGCGAAAAAGTTCGAGGTAAGGCAAATCAGAGCTGGGTTAAGAGAAGCTAAGCAGAGCAGAGAAGGAAAAGCAAAGCAATGCCAGAAATATAAAGCAAAGCAAAGCAAAACAAAGGTAAGCATGTCCTGAAAATAGAAGTGAGAGCAGGAGCAGGTGAGGCAAAAGAGAGCAAGGCAAAGGTAAAAAAAGGAAAGCATGGCCCCATAAAGCAAAACAAAGCACGGCCAGGGAAGGCAAAGCTGAGCAAAGGAAAGTAGCACCAGGAAAAGCAAAGCATAACCAGGGAAGACAAAGCAAACAAAGCAAAGCAAAGCAGTTTGAGGCAAGGCAAAGCACAGCAGGGGTAGGAAAAGGAAAGCAGTGCCAGGTCTATAACCCAAAGCTAAACCAAGGAAAGCATGGCCAGGGAAGGGAAAGCCGAGCAAGTCAAAGCAGAGCAAGGGAACGTAGCACAAGGAAAAGCAAAGCATTTTCAGGAAAGAAAAAGCAAAGCAATCTGAGGCAAAGCCTGGGCAAGAACAGCAGAGGAAAGGAGGTATGGGAAAGCAAAACTGTGCCAGGAAGAGCAAAGCAAAGCGGAGCAAGGCAAAACAAAGGGAAGCAAAGCGAACGTAGCGAGCTGGCGGCCAGCCCTCCTTTGGGTTCCAAGTGTCTGTGGGGGGCAGACCGGAGGGCCCTCATGTTGTGTGCAGGTGGCAGCCAGACTTGGACAGTGGCTGTACCCTGATCGCCCTCTCCCCAGCCTCCTTCACATCTCCTGGTGCACCGTGACGGTGGGCAAGAACCATGTCTTGCCTTAGCTGGTTGTTGTTGTTGTTGTTGTGGATTTCTTCCACCGTAGTTGTGGGAATCATGTCGTTACTTACTGTCTTTAAGAACCTCAGACACACAACGAGCAGTGGGACCCACCTGGCAGCTCGCCGCATGGCTGGGGACAAAGAATGGACCATGTCGGCTGGCCAGGCCTGCTGCCCACACGCGCCAGTTCTGAGGGGACAGTGGCTGGGCTGCGGGGAGGCCAAGTTCTGTGTCTGACGGTTTATGCGTTCATAAATTTACCAATCGACTCAGCAGCAAAATCATCGAGACAGTCTCCAAAGGAAGCCTAGCACAGCACAGGAGAGCAGAGCAATGCGGATGAAAGCTGAGCAAGACAAAGCAGAGCCCTGCTAGGGAAACGACGGCGGGGTTGGTTCCCGGCCGGCAGGTGTTCCCCGGCTCGGGGGGGCCGCGGGCGCCTTGTACAAGTGCTGCGGACAGCAGCCGCCAGGTCTACCCGGCCGCGGTCGCCATGTTTGTTTTGCCGGTTGGCGACCTGTAGGGGTCGCTGCAGGTCCGACCGCGAGAACGGCGTTGGGGTCTGCCCGGCAGCGACGGGAGCGCGCGCGCGCGCGCGTTTGCGAAGGCGCGCGCCCGTCGGTGGGTCGAGCGGTTCCCGAGCGGTTCCGATGGCGCGGAAAGCGTCGGAAATTCCCGGAAAGGTCCGAAAAAGGCCGAAAAGGTCCGAAAAGTGCCGGAAGGGCCCGCTCGAAAAGCGAAGGAAGGCGGGCCGGCGGTGTTGGTTCCCGGCCGGCGGGTCTCCCCGTGTCCTCCTGAGGTTGCCAGGTCTACCCGCGCGAAGGAGTTTGCCGACGATCGGGCAGAGGGAACGGCGGCCAGGTCTACCGCGTCTCCGACGGGACTTAGGGGCCCGCCGTGGGGCTGGAGGTAGACTAGCAGCT
Source organism: Anas platyrhynchos (assembly GCF_047663525.1). Taxonomy (NCBI): domain Eukaryota; kingdom Metazoa; phylum Chordata; class Aves; order Anseriformes; family Anatidae; genus Anas; species Anas platyrhynchos. The sequence continues at coordinate 2,921,877 of NC_092603.1, forward strand.
CGTGCCACGGCTCGGAAGGTGTGGTAGGCGTCGCTGTTTCTCTGTGCCTCCAGTTAGGTCGAGGTAAAAGTCGGTTGCGCTCGGGTGCCTCGCCGCGGTAGCCTGGAAAAGGACGTGCGTCGTTTCTGAGGCAAGGACTTTTCTGTCCGTCTATAGGAGAGAGTGAGGACTCTGCTCCGCCAGCGGTGCCGAGCGAGCGCTTGGGGCTTGGAGAGGCGGCGCGCGAGCGAGAAGGGGGCGCGCGGCGTCGGTGGTGGCGTCGGCTCGGGCGTGGGTTGTGTGGAGCGGTAGCCGCCAGCTGTTTGCCGACCCAGCTACCCCGCCGGCGAGCGAGAAGCGGTCTCGCGCGTGCGAGTCGCCGGAGAAGCAGCAACGAGCCGCGAGCTCAGAGCTGTGGAGAGAGAGAGAGAGAGCGGCCAGAAGCCGGCGGGCGGTCCGCCGGCGCCCGAACGCGTCTGTCCGGGGGCGTCCCCGGCTGCTTGTGTGGGTCCCGGAGGCTCGGAAAGCGAAAGAGGGGGGACCCCGCGGATTGTCACGGCCGAGGCGGCGGCGCCTCCGGCTCCCGACGATGCACCTCACGTCACCCGCACGCAGGCGCCCGTCGAGGCGTTCCTCGGGCACGTC
>NC_092603.1:2935000-2950000 GCF_047663525.1 Anas platyrhynchos
AAGTAGACCTGGTGGCTCCACGAGGAGGGAGGGGGCGGGGAGGACAGCGGGGAGGAGGAGGGAGAAGTAGACCTGGTGGCTCCACGAGGAGGGAGGGGGCGGGGGGAGAGAGGCTGCCAGGGTCCAGGCACTTTGCTGGTCATGCACGGAAAGTCCTGGTGGGCAAGGGGACACTCAAAGGTGCGAGGTTAGGGGGTGGTGTCCTGGTTTCAGTTAGCACAGAATTAATTTTCTTCCTAGTAGCTGGTGGAATGCTGTGTTTTGGCTTAGGATGAGAAGAGTGCTGATAACACCCCGATGCTTTAATTGTTGCAGAGCAGTGCTTATACCAAGCCAAGGACATCTCAGCCTTTTGCTCTGTCCTGCCAACGGGCAGGCTGGGGGTGCAGTAAGAGCTGGGAGGGGACAGACCCAGGACAGGTGACCCAAACTAGCCAAAGGGGTATTCCATACCATCTGACGTCATGCTAAACAATAGATAGGGGTGGCTAGCTGGGGGGAGGGGGCCGGACTGCTCGGGGTTAGGCTGGGCATCGGTCAGCGGGTGGTGAGCAATTGCATTGTGCATCACTTGTTTGTACATACTATTACTTTCGTATTATCACCATTGTATCATTATTATTATTATTGTTATTATTATTTTGTTATTATTATTTTCCTGTCTTATTAAACTGTCTTTATCTCAACTCACGGGCTTCACTCCCCATTTCTCTCCCCCGTCCCAGAGAGGGAGGGGGGAGGGTGAGCGAACGGCTGCGTGGTGTTTAGCTGCCGGCCGGGTTAAACCACGACAGGTGGGCAGAGAGAAGGGGCTTTTGTTGTGTCCACCTGACAATGATAGCAGGGGGCTATCATTTCATGCCAAAGTAAATGAAGCTTGCCTTCCAGACTTCTTACTCTCATCACTGGCCGCCCTCTAGCAGTGGCCGTGATGGCTAGACCGACGGCCGTGACGGCGGGGTAGACCTGATGGCTCCACGAGGCGGGAGGGGGCGGGGGGGGGGGGGGGGAGAGCGGGGAGGAGGAGGGAGAAGTAGACCTGGTGGCTCCACGAGGAGGGAGGGGGCGGGGGGAGACAGCGGGGAGGAGGAGGGAGAAGTAGACCTGGTGGCTCCACGAGGAGGGAGGGGGCGGGGGGAGCGGGGAGGAGGAGGGAGAAGTAGACCTGGTGGCTCCACGAGGAGGGAGGGGGCGGGGGGAGACAGCGGGGAGGAGGAGGGAGAAGTAGACCTGGTGGCTCCACGAGGAGGGAGGGGGCGGGGGGAGCGGGGAGGAGGAGGGAGAAGTAGACCTGGTGGCTCCACGAGGAGGGAGGGGGAAGGGGGGGGGGTGGGGGGGGGGGAGACAGCGGGGAGGAGGAGGGAGAAGTAGACCTGGTGGCTCCACGAGGAGGGAGGGGGCGGGGGGAGAGAGCGGACCCCGGCTGCTTCGGGCCGCCGCTCGCTCTGACGTCAGAGGTTCTTCCTCGGCCGCGAGAGGCTCGCCACCTGTGCCACTCAGTGCGGCTGACTGCCTGGCCGCTTTGCTTTAGCTGCTTTGGAAAATAAATGCTGTTATCTTTATGTTTGTTATTAGTTTGTTCCGTTGCCTGTTTTCTGCTGTAGCTTTAGGAATCCTGTCATTCCTTACCGTCTTTCAAAACCTCCCCCCCCCCTCCACTCCTCAGCTCCCCCTCCTCCTCCCCCCCCTCCCCCCCCCGCCTCCTCAGGCAAATGGCAGTTGAGCTCAGGTGGCGGCTCCCCAGTCAGCAGGGGTACTGGAATAGACTTGGCTGGGTGGCCGACCCCCACACCCCCACCTGCCAGCTGCGAAGGGACGGTTGGCGGGCTGTGGGGAGGCCGAATGAGGTGACCCAGCGTTCCCGAGTGTGTAAACACATCAACAGAGCAAAAAAGCAAAGCAGAGTAGGAACAGCAAAGCAGAGCAAAGAAAAGGATTCGGTGCCGGGAATACAAACCAAAACCCCCCAAAAATAGGCAGTTCTAAGGAAAGCATGTCGAAGCAGGTGCAGGAAAAGCAAAGCGGGGAAGAGCAACGAAAAGTAAAGCAAGGAAAAGTAAAGCAAAGCAAAACGAACCAAAATCATTGGGAATCGTGTAATGTCACTTATCGTCCTAAAAAACCTCACCCAACCCCATCCCCAGACGAACAGCAGCAGCGGGACCCACCTGGCGGCTCGCCGAACAGCGGGGGATGAGGAATAGACCGTGCTGGGTGGGTGGCCAGGCTTCCTGTCCCCACCCTCCAGCTCCCAGGGGACAGTCGTCGGGCTGCGGGGAGGCCACGGTGTGCGCCTGAGGGTTTATGCCTTCATCAATACACCGATCGACTCATCGCCCAAATCGGTGCGACGGTCTGCAAAAGAAGCCTACCTAGCACGGCAAAGCAGAGCTGAGCAATGCAACGGAAAGCGGAGCGAGACAAAGCATAGCCCTGCCAGGGAAAAGAAAAAGGCAAAAGGAAAAGCAAAGCCAAGAAGGGCCGGGAAAAGCAAAACGAAGCAGGGCAAGAAAAACCAAAGCAGAAGAGGTCCAGGAAAAGAAAAGTGGTGTCACGAATACAAACTAAAGCAAAACAAAGCGAGGTAGGGCCAGCAAAAGCAAAACAAAGAAGGGTGAGGAAAAAAAAAAAAAAAAAAACTAAGCTAAGGATTTCCTGGGGGGTGGGGGAAAGAAAAGCGGTGTCCTGAATACAACGTAAAGCAAAACAAAGCAAGGCAGGGCCAGCAAAAGCAAAACAAAGAAAGGCGAGAAAAACCAAAGCAAAAGAGGTCCAGGAAAAGAAAAGCGGTGTCTTGAATACAACGTAAAGCAAAACAAAGCAAGGCAGGGCCAGCAAAAGCAAAACAAAGAAGGGCGAGAGAAACCAAAGCAAAGGAGGTCCAGGGAAAGAAAAACGGTGTCACGAATACAAAGTCAAGCAAAACGAAACAAAGCGAGGCCAGAAAAAGCAAAGCATGGTGAGGAACAGAAAAACCAAAGTAAAAGAGGGCCAGGAAAAGCGAAGCAGTGCCACGAATACAAAGCAAAGCAAAGCAACGCAGGGCCAGGGAAAGCAAAGCAAAGCAAAACGGTGCTGCCAAAACAAAATGCGTAGTTAACTTAGCGTCAGTCGAAATCGCTGGGTTATGGGGAGCTGGGCGTTTGAGAAGGCCAGGGTGTGGCAGCGGCCCCCGGTTGCCTCGGGCCGCCTCTCGCTCTGACATCAGAGGCTCCTGCTCGGCCGTGAACGGCTCCCCACCTGTGCCACTCAGTTTGGCTGGCTGCCTGGCTGGTTTGCTTTAGCTGCTTATCATTATATAAATTGTTATTGTCATTATTATTATTATTATTATTATTATATACTACTAAAAAGCTATTAGAAATAAAAGTATTAAATAGTAATAGAAATAAGTATCATTAAAACGTAATAAAAATAGTAGTAGTAGTAGTAATAATAATAGTATTTTCTCCATCTGTTTCCCCCTTTAGTTTTAGGAATCGAGTAGTTATTTATTGTTGTTCTCAACCCACACCCCTCCCCAGACGAATAGCAACAGAGCCCACCTGGTGGCTCTCCGGACAACGGTGGGCAACAAAATAGACCTGGCCCGGTAGCCAGATCCCTGTCCCTGCCCGCCAGCTCCGAGGGGACAGCTGTCGGGCTGCAGGCCGGCTAACTTTTCTATGTGTTCATAAACAAGTTTCATGAACTTGTTTATGCATTCATAAAGACGGCAAAGCTAAGGAAAGGAGCACGGGGAAAAACAAAGCGGTGCCAGGAAAGGGAAAGCCAAGGAAAGAAAGCAGTTTGAGTCAAAGCAAAGCACAGCAAGGCTAAGAAAGGTACAGAAGAGCAGAGAAGGTAAAGCAAAGCACTGACAGGAACACGAAGCAAAGAAATAAAAAATAAAGCATGACCGCACAAGTAAAAACGTAGCAGGCCCAGGAAAGAAAAAGCAAAGCAAAGCAAAGCAAAGCAAAGCAAAGCAAAGCAAAGTAGCACAAGGAAAAACACAGCATTTCCAGGAGAGAAAAAGCAAAGCAATCTGAGGTAAGAACAGCAGAGAAAAGGAGGTATGGAAAAGCAAAACTGTGCCAGGAAGAGCAAAGCAAAGCGGAGCAAGGCAGAACAAAGAGAAGCAAAGCGAACGTAGCGAGCTGGCGGCCAGCCCTCCTTTGGGTTCCAAGTGTCTGTGGGGGGGAGACCGGAGGGCCCTCATGTTGTGTGCAGGTGGCAGCCAGACTTGGACAGTGGCTGTACCCTGATCGCCCTCTCCCCAGCCTCCTTCACATCTCCTGGTCCACCGTGACGGTGGGCAAGAACCATGTCTTGCCTTAGCTAGTTTTATATATTTCTATGTATTTTGTTGTTGTTGTTGTTGTTGTTGTTGTTGTTCTTGTTGTTCTTGTTGTTGTTGTTGTTTGTTGTTGTTGAGGATTTCTTCCACCGTAGTTGTGGGAATCATGTAGTTACTTACTGTCGTTGAGAACCTCAGACACACAACGAGCAGTGGGGCCCACCTGGCAGCTCGCCGCATGGCTGGGGACAAAGAATGGACCATGTCGGCTGGCCAGGCCTGCTGCCCACACGTGCCAGTTCCGAGTGGACAGTCGCTGGACTGCGGGGAGGCCAAGTTCTGTTTCCGATGGTTTATGCGTTCATAAATTTACCAATCGACTCGGCAGCAAAATCAGTGAGACAGTCTCCAAAGGAAGCCTAGCACAGCACAGGAGAGGAAGGCAATGCGGATGAAAGCTGAGCAAGACAAGGAAAAGCCCTGCTAGGCATAGGGAAAAGCAGTGACCACCAGCGCCTGGAAAAGCAAAGCACGGCCTGTAAAAACACATCAGATAGGTCCAACATGAAAACAAATCATGCAAGGAACATGAAATAAATAAATTAATTAATAAATAAATTAATAAATAAATTAATTAATTAATTAAAAAAAAAGGAAAACGAATAAAAGATGAAAGGCAAAGCAAAGCAGAGCAAAGCAAAGCTAAACAAAGAAAAACATGGCCTGATAAAGCAAACGAAAGCAAGGCCAGGGAAGGCAAAGCAGAGCTAAGGAAAGTAGCAAAAGGGAAAGCAAAGCGTAAGCAGGAAAGACAAAGCAAACAAATGAAAGCAAAGCAGTTTGAGGCAAGGCAAAACACAGCATGGGTAGGAAAGGCCGAGCAGTGCCAGGTCTATAAACCAAAGCTAAACCAAGGAAAGCATGGCCTGATAAAGCAACCGGAAGCATGGCCAGGGAAGGGAAAGCTGAGCAAGTCAAAGCAGAGCAAAGGAAAGTAGCACAAGGAAATGCAAAGTATTTCCAGGAGAGAAAGAGCAAAACACTCTGAGGCAAAGCAGGGGCAAGAACAGCAGAGGAAAGGAGGGATGGGAAAGCAAAACTGTGCCAGGAAGAGCAAAGCAAAGCGGAGCAAGGCAAAACAAAGAGAAGCAAAGCAAACGTAGCGAGCTGGCGGCTAGCCCAGTAAAACCAGTGGGACTGTCTCCAAAAGAATCCTAGCACAGCACAGGACAGCAGAGCAATGCGGATAAAAGCTGAGCAAGGCAGAGTAAAACCCTGCTAAGAAAAAGACCTAGCGGCATAAAGAAAAGCAGTAACAACCAAGGTCTGGAAAAGCAAAGCACGGCCTGTAAAAACACATCAGATAGGTCCAAAATGAAACCAAAAGAATGCAATGAACATTTAAAGAAAAAAAAAAATAATAATAATAATTAAAAAAAAAATAGATGCAAAGCATGTCCAGAAAAGGCAAAACATAGCAAGGCAAAGCAGAGCAGAGAGAAGCTAAACAAAGGCAAGCATGGCCCCATAAAGCAAAACAAAGCAAGGTCGGGGAAGGCAAAGCAGAGCTAAGGAAAGTAGCACAATGAAAAATAAACCATAACGAGGGAAGAAAAAACAAAGCAGTCTGACGCAAATCCAAGCAAAGCCACGGCAAGAACAGCAGAGGAAAGGAGGGATGGGAAAGCAAAACTGTGCCAGGAAGAGCAAAGCAAAGCGGAGCAAGGACAAAACAAAGAGAAGCAAAGCGAACGTAGCGAGCTGGCGGCCAGCCCTCCTTTGGGTTCCAAGTGTCTGTGGGGGGGAGACCGGAGGGCTCCATGTTGTGTACAGGTGGCAGCCAGACTTGGACAGTGGCTGTACCCTGATCGCCCGCTCCTCAGCCTTCTTCACAGCTCCTAGTCCACTGTGACACCCGGCAAGGGCCATGTCTTGCTTTAGCTGGTTTTATATCTATATACATTTTTTTGTTGTTTGTTGTGGATTTCTACCACCGTAGTTGTGGGAATCACGTAGTTACTTATTCTCGTTGAAATTCTCACTGAACACTATCACCACACGAGTAGCAGTTAGGGGTCCCCTGACGGCTCGCCGCATGGCTGGGGACACAGAATGGAGCATGTCGGCTGGCCAGGCCTGCTGCACCCAGCCTCCAGTTCCGAGGGGACAGTCGCTGGACTGCGGGGAGGCCAAGTTCTGTGTCTGATGGTTTATGCGTTCATAAATTTACCAATCGACTCGGCAGCAAAATCAGTGAGACAGTCCCCAAAGGAAGCCTAGCACAGCACAGGAGAGCAGAGCAATGCGGATGAAAGCTGAGCAAGACAAAGCAAAGCCCTGCTAGGGAAAAGACCTAGCGGCATAGGGAAAAGCAATGACATCCAGCGCCTGGAAAAGCAAAGCACGGCCAGAGAAAACACAAGAAAAAGATATAAAAGGAAAACAGAAAGCATGGAATTGAACATCAGATAAAAAAAAAAAAAAAAAAATGCAAAGCATGACCAGGAAAGGCATAGCAAAGCAGAACAAAGTAGAGGAAAGCAAAGCTAAACAAAGGAAAGCATGGCCCTATTGAAAAAAAAAAAAAAAAAAAAAAAGCAAGGCCAGGGAGGGCAAAGCTGAGCAAAGGAAAGTAGCACCAGGAAAAGCAAAGCATAACCAGGAAAGAGAAAGAAGTGAAAATAAATAAATAAATAAATAAATAACGAACAAAAACAAACAAACAAACAAAACAAAAAAAACAGCAATAAAAACCACAACAAAGCGAAAAAGTTGGAGGTAAGGCAAATCAGAGCTGGGTTAAGAGAAGCTAAGCAGAGCAGAGAAGGAAAAGCAAAGCAATGCCAGGAATACAAAGCAAGGCAAAGCAAAGCATGGCCAGGCAAGGCAAAGCAGAACAAAAGAAAGTAGCAAAAGGAACAGCAAAGCAGTGCCAGGAACACAAAGTAAAGCAAAACAAAGGCAAGCATGGCCTGAAAATAGAAGTGAGAGCAGGAGCAGGTGAGGCAAAAGAGAGCAAGGCAAAGGTAAAAAAAGGAAAGCATGGCCCCATAAAGCAAAACAAAGCACGGCCAGGGAAGGCAAAGCTGAGCAAAGGAAAGTAGCACCAGGAAAAGCAAAGCATAACCAGGGAAGACAAAGCAAACAAAGCAAAGCAAAGCAGTTTGAGGCAAGGCAAAGCACAGCATGGGTAGGAAAGGCAGAGCAGTGCCAGGTCTATAACCCAAAGCTAAACCAAGGAAAGCAAGGCCAGGGAAGGCAAAGCAAAGCTAAGGAAAGTAGCAAAAGGGAAAGCAAAGCGTAAGCAGGAAAGACAAAGCAAACAAATGAAAGCAAAGCAGTTTGAGGCAAGGCAAAGCACAGCATGGGTAGGAAAGGCCGAGCAGTGCCAGGTCTATAAACCAAAGCTAAACCAAGGAAAGCATGGCCTGATAAAGCAACCGGAAGCATGGCCAGGGAAGGGAAAGCTGAGCAAGTCAAAGCAGAGCAAAGGAAAGTAGCACAAGGAAATGCAAAGTATTTCCAGGAGAGAAAGAGCAAAACACTCTGAGGCAAAGCAGGGGCAAGAACAGCAGAGGAAAGGAGGGATGGGAAAGCAAAACTGTGCCAGGAAGAGCAAAGCAAAGCGGAGCAAGGCAAAACAAAGAGAAGCAAAGCGAACGTAGCGAGCTGGCGGCCAGCACTCCTTTGGGTTCCAAGTGTCTGTGGGGGGCAGACCGGAGGGCCCTCATGTTGTGTGCAGGTGGCAGCCAGACTTGGACAGTGGCTGTACCCTGATCGCCCTCTCCCCAGCCTCCTTCACATCTCCTGGTGCACCGTGACGGTGGGCAAGAACCATGTCTTGCCTTAGCTGGTTTTATATATCTCTATCTATTTTGTTGTTGTTGTTGTTGTTGTTGTGGATTTCTTCCACCGTAGTTGTGGGAATCATGTCGTTACTTACTGTCTTTAAGAACCTCAGACACACAACGAGCAGTGGGGCCCACCTGGCAGCTCGCCGCATGGCTGGGGACAAAGAATGGACCATGTCGGCTGGCCAGGCCTGCTGCCCACACGCGCCAGTTCTGAGGGGACAGTGGCTGGGCTGCGGGGAGGCCAAGTTCTGTTTCTGACGGTTTATGCGTTCATAAATTTACCAATCGACTCAGCAGCAAAATCAGCGAGACAGTCCCCAAAGGAAGCCTAGCACAGCACAGGAGAGCAGAGCAATGCGGATGAAAGCTGAGCAAGACAAAGCAGAGCCCTGCTAGGGAAAAGACCTAGCGGCATAGGTGTAGTGGGTTTACATGGCAAGGTTTTGGTAGCAGGGGGCCATAGGGGTGGTTTCTGTGAGAAAGATCTAGAAGCCGCCCCATATTTGGGAAGGGCCCCATTGTTTTCCAGATCTGAGCCAATAAGCGATGTTGTTTTGCGCCTCTGTGAGATCATATTTAAGACAGGGAAAAATTGCTGCGCCACAGCAGCCGGGAGAGTCAAGGGAGTGAGAAACAGCCTTGCAGGTGCCAAGGTCAGTGTAGAAGGAGGGGGAGAGGTGCTCCAGGCGCCGGAGCAGAAGTCCCCTGCGGCCTGTGGTGAGGACCGTGGTGAAGCAGGATGTCCCCCTGCAGCCCATGGAGTACCACGGTGGAGCAGGGTTCCAACGCTGCAGCCCGTGGAGGAGACCACGGTGGAGCAGGTGGCCCTGCACCGATGGAGGCTGCCGCCTGTGGAAGACCCCTGCCGGAGCAGATTCCGGGCCGGACCTGTAGCCCGTGGAGAGGAGACCACGCAGGAGCAGGTGATCTGGCAGGAGCTGCTGCCCGTAGGGGAGCCGGGTTGGAGCAGTTTTCTCCTGAGGGATGGACCCCGTGGTACGGACCCATATCTGGAGCAGTTCTGGAAGAGCTGCTGCCTGTGGGAAGCCCACGCCGGATCAGTTCGTCAAGGACTGCATCCCGTGGGTGGGACCCCACAGCACAGGGGACGAGAGTGACCAAGAAGGAGCGGCAGAGAAGAAGTGCTGTAGACTGACCATAACCCCCATTCCCCCGTTCCCCTGCGCCGCTCGGGGGGAGGAGGTGGAAGAGGGTGGATGGGGGGGGAGGTGCTTTTGGTTTCTTTCCTTTGTTTCTCACTTCTCTAGCTTGTTAGTAATGAGCAATAAATCTTACTATCTGTCTTCTTATGCTGAGTCTGTTTTGCCCGTTACACTAATTATTGCGTGATTTTCTCGTCCTTATCCCAATCCTTGAGCCCCTTTCACAGATTTTCTCCCCATTCCTCTTTGAGGAGGGGGAGTGAGAGAGCGGCTGTGGTGGAGCTCGGCTGCCCACTCGAGCGGAACCACGACAATAGGGAAAAGCAATGACATCCAGCGCCTGGAAAAGCAAAGCACGGCCAGAGAAAACACAAGAAAAAGACATAAAAGGAAAACAGAAAGCATGGAATTGAACATCAAATAAAAATAAAAAAAAAATGCAAAGCATGACCAGGAAAGGCATAGCAAAGCAGAACAAAGTAGAGGAAAGCAAAGCTAAACAAAGGAAAGCATGGACCTATAAAAAAAAAAAAAAAAAAAAAAAAAAAAAGCAAGGCCAGGGAGGGCAAAGCTCAGCAAAGGAAAGTAGCACCAGGAAAAGCAAAGCATAACCAGGAAAGAGAAAGAAGTGAAAATAAATAAATAAATAAATAAATAACGAACAAAAACAAACAAACAAACAAAACAAAAAAAACAGCAATAAAAACCACAACAAAGTGAAAAAGTTGGAGGTAAGGCAAATCAGAGCTGGGTTAAGAGAAGCTAAGCAGAGCAGAGAAGGAAAAGCAAAGCAATGCCAGGAATACAAAGCAAGGCAAAGCAAAGCATGGCCAGGCAAGGCAAAGCAGAACAAAAGAAAGTAGCAAAAGGAACAGCAAAGCAGTGCCAGGAATACAAAGTAAAGCAAAACAAAGGCAAGCATGGCCTGAAAATAGAAGTGAGAGCAGGAGCAGGTGAGGCAAAAGAGAGCAAGGCAAAGGTAAAAAAAGGAAAGCATGGCCCCATAAAGCAAAACAAAGCACGGCCAGGGAAGGCAAAGCTGAGCAAGTCAAAGCAGAGCAAAGGAATGTAGCACAAGGAAAAGCAAAACATTTTCAGGAAAGAAAAAGCAAAGCAATCTGAGGCAAAGCCGGGGCAAGAACAGCAGAGGAAAGGAGGTATGGGAAAGCAAAACTGTGCCAGGAAGAGCAAAGCAAAGCAGAGCAAGGCAATACAAAGAGAAGCAAAGCGAACGTAGCGAGCTGGCGGCCAGCCCTCCTTTGGATTCCAGGTGGCTGTGGGGGGGAGACCGGAGGGCCTCCATTTTGTGTACAGGTGGCAGCCAGACTTGGACAGTGGCTGTACCCTGATCGCCCTCTCCCCAGCCTCCTTCACAGCTCCTAGTCCACCGTGACGTTTTATATATCTCTATCTGTTTTGTTGTTGTTGTTGTTGTTGTTGTTGTTGTTGTTGTTGTTGTTGTTGTTGTTGTTGTTGTTGTTGTGGATTTCTTCCACCGTAGTTGTGGGAATCATGTAGTTACTTACTGTCGTCGAGAACCTCAGACACACAACTAGCAGTGGGGCCCACCTGGCAGCTCGCCGCATGGCTGGGGACAAAGAATGGACCATGTCGGCTGGCCAGGCCTGCTGCCCACACGTGCCAGTTCCGAGTGGACAGTCACTGGACTGCGGGGAGGCCAAGTTCTGTTTCCGATGGTTTATGTGTTCATAAATTTACCAACCGACTCGGCAGCAAAATCAGTGAGACAGTCTCCAAAGGAAGCCTAGCACAGCACAGGAGAGGAAGGCAATGCGGATGAAAGCTGAGCAAGAAAATGAAAAGCCCTGCTAGGCATAGGGAAAAACAGTGACCACCAGTGCCTGGAAAAGCAAAGCACGGCCTGTAAAAACACATCAGATAGGTCCAAAACGAAAACAAATCATGCAAGGAACATGAAATAAATAAATAAATAATTTCTTTATTTAAGTAATTAATTAAAAAAAAAGAAAAACGAATAAAAGATGAAAGGCAAAGCAAAGCAGAACAAAGCAAAGCTAAACAAAGGAAAACATGGCCTGATAAAGCAAACGAAAGGAAGGCCAGGGAAGGCAAAGCAGAGCTAAGGAAAGTAGCACCAGGTAAAGCAAAGCAGTGCCAGGAAAGAGAAAGAAGTGAAAATAAATAAAAAAAAAAAGAAAAAATGAACAAACAAGCAAACAAACAAAAAAACACCTTTAAAATAAACACAACAAAGCGAAAAAGTTGGAGGTGAGGCAAATCAGAGCTGGGTTAAGAGAAGCTAAGCAGAGCAGAGAAGGAAAAGCAAAGCAATGCCAGGAATACAAAGCAAGGCAAAGGAAAGCATGGCCAGGCAAGGCAAAGCAGAACAAAAGAAAGTAGCAAAAGGAACAGCAAAGCAGTGCCAGGAATACAAAGTAAAGCAAAACAAAGGCAAGCATGGCCTGAAAATGGAAAGGAGAGCAGGAGCAGGTGAGGCAAAAGAGAGCAAGGCAAAGGTAAAAAAAGGAAAGCATGGCCCCATAAAGCAAAACAAAGCACGGCCAGGGAAGGCAAAGCTGAGCAAAGGAAAGTAGCACCAGGAAAAGCAAAGCAGTGCCAGGAAAGAGAAAGAAGTGGAAATAAATAAATAAATAAATAATGAACAAAAAAAAAAAAAAAAAAAAAAAAAAAACAGAAATATAAACCACAACAAAGCGAAAAAGTTCGAGGTAAGGCAAATCAGAGCTGGGTTAAGAGAAGCTAAGCAGAGCAGAGAAGGAAAAGCAAAGCAATGCCAGAAATATAAAGCAAAGCAAAGCAAAACAAAGGTAAGCATGTCCTGAAAATAGAAGTGAGAGCAGGAGCAGGTGAGGCAAAAGAGAGCAAGGCAAAGGTAAAAAAAGGAAAGCATGGCCCCATAAAGCAAAACAAAGCACGGCCAGGGAAGGCAAAGCTGAGCAAAGGAAAGTAGCACCAGGAAAAGCAAAGCATAACCAGGGAAGACAAAGCAAACAAAGCAAAGCAAAGCAGTTTGAGGCAAGGCAAAGCACAGCAGGGGTAGGAAAAGGAAAGCAGTGCCAGGTCTATAACCCAAAGCTAAACCAAGGAAAGCATGGCCAGGGAAGGGAAAGCCGAGCAAGTCAAAGCAGAGCAAGGGAACGTAGCACAAGGAAAAGCAAAGCATTTTCAGGAAAGAAAAAGCAAAGCAATCTGAGGCAAAGCCTGGGCAAGAACAGCAGAGGAAAGGAGGTATGGGAAAGCAAAACTGTGCCAGGAAGAGCAAAGCAAAGCGGAGCAAGGCAAAACAAAGGGAAGCAAAGCGAACGTAGCGAGCTGGCGGCCAGCCCTCCTTTGGGTTCCAAGTGTCTGTGGGGGGCAGACCGGAGGGCCCTCATGTTGTGTGCAGGTGGCAGCCAGACTTGGACAGTGGCTGTACCCTGATCGCCCTCTCCCCAGCCTCCTTCACATCTCCTGGTGCACCGTGACGGTGGGCAAGAACCATGTCTTGCCTTAGCTGGTTGTTGTTGTTGTTGTTGTGGATTTCTTCCACCGTAGTTGTGGGAATCATGTCGTTACTTACTGTCTTTAAGAACCTCAGACACACAACGAGCAGTGGGACCCACCTGGCAGCTCGCCGCATGGCTGGGGACAAAGAATGGACCATGTCGGCTGGCCAGGCCTGCTGCCCACACGCGCCAGTTCTGAGGGGACAGTGGCTGGGCTGCGGGGAGGCCAAGTTCTGTGTCTGACGGTTTATGCGTTCATAAATTTACCAATCGACTCAGCAGCAAAATCATCGAGACAGTCTCCAAAGGAAGCCTAGCACAGCACAGGAGAGCAGAGCAATGCGGATGAAAGCTGAGCAAGACAAAGCAGAGCCCTGCTAGGGAAACGACGGCGGGGTTGGTTCCCGGCCGGCAGGTGTTCCCCGGCTCGGGGGGGCCGCGGGCGCCTTGTACAAGTGCTGCGGACAGCAGCCGCCAGGTCTACCCGGCCGCGGTCGCCATGTTTGTTTTGCCGGTTGGCGACCTGTAGGGGTCGCTGCAGGTCCGACCGCGAGAACGGCGTTGGGGTCTGCCCGGCAGCGACGGGAGCGCGCGCGCGCGCGCGTTTGCGAAGGCGCGCGCCCGTCGGTGGGTCGAGCGGTTCCCGAGCGGTTCCGATGGCGCGGAAAGCGTCGGAAATTCCCGGAAAGGTCCGAAAAAGGCCGAAAAGGTCCGAAAAGTGCCGGAAGGGCCCGCTCGAAAAGCGAAGGAAGGCGGGCCGGCGGTGTTGGTTCCCGGCCGGCGGGTCTCCCCGTGTCCTCCTGAGGTTGCCAGGTCTACCCGCGCGAAGGAGTTTGCCGACGATCGGGCAGAGGGAACGGCGGCCAGGTCTACCGCGTCTCCGACGGGACTTAGGGGCCCGCCGTGGGGCTGGAGGTAGACTAGCAGCTCGTGCCACGGCTCGGAAGGTGTGGTAGGCGTCGCTGTTTCTCTGTGCCTCCAGTTAGGTCGAGGTAAAAGTCGGTTGCGCTCGGGTGCCTCGCCGCGGTAGCCTGGAAAAGGACGTGCGTCGTTTCTGAGGCAAGGACTTTTCTGTCCGTCTATAGGAGAGAGTGAGGACTCTGCTCCGCCAGCGGTGCCGAGCGAGCGCTTGGGGCTTGGAGAGGCGGCGCGCGAGCGAGAAGGGGGCGCGCGGCGTCGGTGGTGGCGTCGGCTCGGGCGTGGGTTGTGTGGAGCGGTAGCCGCCAGCTGTTTGCCGACCCAGCTACCCCGCCGGCGAGCGAGAAGCGGTCTCGCGCGTGCGAGTCGCCGGAGAAGCAGCAACGAGCCGCGAGCTCAGAGCTGTGGAGAGAGAGAGAGAGAGCGGCCAGAAGCCGGCGGGCGGTCCGCCGGCGCCCGAACGCGTCTGTCCGGGGGCGTCCCCGGCTGCTTGTGTGGGTCCCGGAGGCTCGGAAAGCGAAAGAGGGGGGACCCCGCGGATTGTCACGGCCGAGGCGGCGGCGCCTCCGGCTCCCGACGATGCACCTCACGTCACCCGCACGCAGGCGCCCGTCGAGGCGTTCCTCGGGCACGTCGGAGAGGCTTCCCGGCGGGTCGGTTCCTGTCAGGGCCGATGTTCAGGTCGGCGCGAGCACCTCTCGCGGACGTTGCTCCAGCACACCCGCACGCACGCACGCGACGCTGTTCGCTGCTTTTTTTTTTTTTTTTTTTTTTTTTTTTTTCCCCGATCGATGAGGCCACTCGGGTCGCGTCGGACAGGGCCCCCGGCGGGCCGGCTCTTCCACGCTCCCCTGTCCCGGGGGAGCCGCGGCGGTGTCCGGTGTTCAGGCACGGGCGGTCTCCTGTCCAGCTCGCTTCCCGTCGCAGGTGAGGCGCTGCCTCGCTCGGGGCGAGAGCGGCGGCGGCGGTTAGGGCGCGTGCCCTGGTCGCTGGTCGGCGCTCCGGCCGTCGTTCTCGTCGCCGAACGAAGGGGCTTTTCCGGCCGAAGCCGGCTGTGTGACGGCCGAGCGGCCCCGCGAGCCGCAGGGGTCCGTGAGCGTTGCGCGAGGCGCTGGTGCCGGCCTCGGTCCGGGGCCCGGCGGGTGCCGGCCGCGAGCAGCAAGGCGGCGGGGGTGGCCGCAAACGATGTGCCAAAAGCAGCGAGGGCGAGCGAGTGAGCGAGAGAGAGCCGCGCGGCGCGTCCCGCCTCCGGTGGGCTGGCTGGGTGGGGGGGCGTCCCCCCGCCGCGTCGGGGCCGC
>NC_092603.1:2962500-2975000 GCF_047663525.1 Anas platyrhynchos
TCACGGGCTTCACTCCCCATTTCTCTCCCCCGTCCCAGAGAGGGAGGGGGGAGGGTGAGCGAACGGCTGCGTGGTGTTTAGCTGCCGGCCGGGTTAAACCACGACAGGTGGGCAGAGAGAAGGGGCTTTTGTTGTGTCCACCTGACAATGATAGCAGGGGGCTATCATTTCATGCCAAAGTAAATGAAGCTTGCCTTCCAGACTTCTTACTCTCATCACTGGCCGCCCTCTAGCAGTGGCCGTGATGGCTAGACCGACGGCCGTGACGGCGGGGTAGACCTGATGGCTCCACGAGGCGGGAGGGGGCGGGGGGGGGGGGGGGGAGAGCGGGGAGGAGGAGGGAGAAGTAGACCTGGTGGCTCCACGAGGAGGGAGGGGGCGGGGGGAGACAGCGGGGAGGAGGAGGGAGAAGTAGACCTGGTGGCTCCACGAGGAGGGAGGGGGCGGGGGGAGCGGGGAGGAGGAGGGAGAAGTAGACCTGGTGGCTCCACGAGGAGGGAGGGGGCGGGGGGAGACAGCGGGGAGGAGGAGGGAGAAGTAGACCTGGTGGCTCCACGAGGAGGGAGGGGGCGGGGGGAGACAGCGGGGAGGAGGAGGGAGAAGTAGACCTGGTGGCTCCACGAGGAGGGAGGGGGAAGGGGGGGGGGTGGGGGGGGGGGAGACAGCGGGGAGGAGGAGGGAGAAGTAGACCTGGTGGCTCCACGAGGAGGGAGGGGGCGGGGGGAGAGAGCGGACCCCGGCTGCTTCGGGCCGCCGCTCGCTCTGACGTCAGAGGTTCTTCCTCGGCCGCGAGAGGCTCGCCACCTGTGCCACTCAGTGCGGCTGACTGCCTGGCCGCTTTGCTTTAGCTGCTTTGGAAAATAAATGCTGTTATCTTTATGTTTGTTATTAGTTTGTTCCGTTGCCTGTTTTCTGCTGTAGCTTTAGGAATCCTGTCATTCCTTACCGTCTTTCAAAACCTCCCCCCCCCC
Source organism: Anas platyrhynchos (assembly GCF_047663525.1). NCBI lineage: Eukaryota > Metazoa > Chordata > Aves > Anseriformes > Anatidae > Anas > Anas platyrhynchos. The sequence continues at coordinate 2,963,472 of NC_092603.1, forward strand.
TCCACTCCTCAGCTCCCCCTCCTCCTCCCCCCCCTCCCCCCCCCGCCTCCTCAGGCAAATGGCAGTTGAGCTCAGGTGGCGGCTCCCCAGTCAGCAGGGGTACTGGAATAGACTTGGCTGGGTGGCCGACCCCCACACCCCCACCTGCCAGCTGCGAAGGGACGGTTGGCGGGCTGTGGGGAGGCCGAATGAGGTGACCCAGCGTTCCCGAGTGTGTAAACACATCAACAGAGCAAAAAAGCAAAGCAGAGTAGGAACAGCAAAGCAGAGCAAAGAAAAGGATTCGGTGCCGGGAATACAAACCAAAACCCCCCAAAAATAGGCAGTTCTAAGGAAAGCATGTCGAAGCAGGTGCAGGAAAAGCAAAGCGGGGAAGAGCAACGAAAAGTAAAGCAAGGAAAAGTAAAGCAAAGCAAAACGAACCAAAATCATTGGGAATCGTGTAATGTCACTTATCGTCCTAAAAAACCTCACCCAACCCCATCCCCAGACGAACAGCAGCAGCGGGACCCACCTGGCGGCTCGCCGAACAGCGGGGGATGAGGAATAGACCGTGCTGGGTGGGTGGCCAGGCTTCCTGTCCCCACCCTCCAGCTCCCAGGGGACAGTCGTCGGGCTGCGGGGAGGCCACGGTGTGCGCCTGAGGGTTTATGCCTTCATCAATACACCGATCGACTCATCGCCCAAATCGGTGCGACGGTCTGCAAAAGAAGCCTACCTAGCACGGCAAAGCAGAGCTGAGCAATGCAACGGAAAGCGGAGCGAGACAAAGCATAGCCCTGCCAGGGAAAAGAAAAAGGCAAAAGGAAAAGCAAAGCCAAGAAGGGCCGGGAAAAGCAAAACGAAGCAGGGCAAGAAAAACCAAAGCAGAAGAGGTCCAGGAAAAGAAAAGTGGTGTCACGAATACAAACTAAAGCAAAACAAAGCGAGGTAGGGCCAGCAAAAGCAAAACAAAGAAGGGTGAGGAAAAAAAAAAAAAAAAAAACTAAGCTAAGGATTTCCTGGGGGGTGGGGGAAAGAAAAGCGGTGTCCTGAATACAACGTAAAGCAAAACAAAGCAAGGCAGGGCCAGCAAAAGCAAAACAAAGAAAGGCGAGAAAAACCAAAGCAAAAGAGGTCCAGGAAAAGAAAAGCGGTGTCTTGAATACAACGTAAAGCAAAACAAAGCAAGGCAGGGCCAGCAAAAGCAAAACAAAGAAGGGCGAGAGAAACCAAAGCAAAGGAGGTCCAGGGAAAGAAAAACGGTGTCACGAATACAAAGTCAAGCAAAACGAAACAAAGCGAGGCCAGAAAAAGCAAAGCATGGTGAGGAACAGAAAAACCAAAGTAAAAGAGGGCCAGGAAAAGCGAAGCAGTGCCACGAATACAAAGCAAAGCAAAGCAACGCAGGGCCAGGGAAAGCAAAGCAAAGCAAAACGGTGCTGCCAAAACAAAATGCGTAGTTAACTTAGCGTCAGTCGAAATCGCTGGGTTATGGGGAGCTGGGCGTTTGAGAAGGCCAGGGTGTGGCAGCGGCCCCCGGTTGCCTCGGGCCGCCTCTCGCTCTGACATCAGAGGCTCCTGCTCGGCCGTGAACGGCTCCCCACCTGTGCCACTCAGTTTGGCTGGCTGCCTGGCTGGTTTGCTTTAGCTGCTTATCATTATATAAATTGTTATTGTCATTATTATTATTATTATTATTATTATATACTACTAAAAAGCTATTAGAAATAAAAGTATTAAATAGTAATAGAAATAAGTATCATTAAAACGTAATAAAAATAGTAGTAGTAGTAGTAATAATAATAGTATTTTCTCCATCTGTTTCCCCCTTTAGTTTTAGGAATCGAGTAGTTATTTATTGTTGTTCTCAACCCACACCCCTCCCCAGACGAATAGCAACAGAGCCCACCTGGTGGCTCTCCGGACAACGGTGGGCAACAAAATAGACCTGGCCCGGTAGCCAGATCCCTGTCCCTGCCCGCCAGCTCCGAGGGGACAGCTGTCGGGCTGCAGGCCGGCTAACTTTTCTATGTGTTCATAAACAAGTTTCATGAACTTGTTTATGCATTCATAAAGACGGCAAAGCTAAGGAAAGGAGCACGGGGAAAAACAAAGCGGTGCCAGGAAAGGGAAAGCCAAGGAAAGAAAGCAGTTTGAGTCAAAGCAAAGCACAGCAAGGCTAAGAAAGGTACAGAAGAGCAGAGAAGGTAAAGCAAAGCACTGACAGGAACACGAAGCAAAGAAATAAAAAATAAAGCATGACCGCACAAGTAAAAACGTAGCAGGCCCAGGAAAGAAAAAGCAAAGCAAAGCAAAGCAAAGCAAAGCAAAGCAAAGCAAAGTAGCACAAGGAAAAACACAGCATTTCCAGGAGAGAAAAAGCAAAGCAATCTGAGGTAAGAACAGCAGAGAAAAGGAGGTATGGAAAAGCAAAACTGTGCCAGGAAGAGCAAAGCAAAGCGGAGCAAGGCAGAACAAAGAGAAGCAAAGCGAACGTAGCGAGCTGGCGGCCAGCCCTCCTTTGGGTTCCAAGTGTCTGTGGGGGGGAGACCGGAGGGCCCTCATGTTGTGTGCAGGTGGCAGCCAGACTTGGACAGTGGCTGTACCCTGATCGCCCTCTCCCCAGCCTCCTTCACATCTCCTGGTCCACCGTGACGGTGGGCAAGAACCATGTCTTGCCTTAGCTAGTTTTATATATTTCTATGTATTTTGTTGTTGTTGTTGTTGTTGTTGTTGTTGTTCTTGTTGTTCTTGTTGTTGTTGTTGTTTGTTGTTGTTGAGGATTTCTTCCACCGTAGTTGTGGGAATCATGTAGTTACTTACTGTCGTTGAGAACCTCAGACACACAACGAGCAGTGGGGCCCACCTGGCAGCTCGCCGCATGGCTGGGGACAAAGAATGGACCATGTCGGCTGGCCAGGCCTGCTGCCCACACGTGCCAGTTCCGAGTGGACAGTCGCTGGACTGCGGGGAGGCCAAGTTCTGTTTCCGATGGTTTATGCGTTCATAAATTTACCAATCGACTCGGCAGCAAAATCAGTGAGACAGTCTCCAAAGGAAGCCTAGCACAGCACAGGAGAGGAAGGCAATGCGGATGAAAGCTGAGCAAGACAAGGAAAAGCCCTGCTAGGCATAGGGAAAAGCAGTGACCACCAGCGCCTGGAAAAGCAAAGCACGGCCTGTAAAAACACATCAGATAGGTCCAACATGAAAACAAATCATGCAAGGAACATGAAATAAATAAATTAATTAATAAATAAATTAATAAATAAATTAATTAATTAATTAAAAAAAAAGGAAAACGAATAAAAGATGAAAGGCAAAGCAAAGCAGAGCAAAGCAAAGCTAAACAAAGAAAAACATGGCCTGATAAAGCAAACGAAAGCAAGGCCAGGGAAGGCAAAGCAGAGCTAAGGAAAGTAGCAAAAGGGAAAGCAAAGCGTAAGCAGGAAAGACAAAGCAAACAAATGAAAGCAAAGCAGTTTGAGGCAAGGCAAAACACAGCATGGGTAGGAAAGGCCGAGCAGTGCCAGGTCTATAAACCAAAGCTAAACCAAGGAAAGCATGGCCTGATAAAGCAACCGGAAGCATGGCCAGGGAAGGGAAAGCTGAGCAAGTCAAAGCAGAGCAAAGGAAAGTAGCACAAGGAAATGCAAAGTATTTCCAGGAGAGAAAGAGCAAAACACTCTGAGGCAAAGCAGGGGCAAGAACAGCAGAGGAAAGGAGGGATGGGAAAGCAAAACTGTGCCAGGAAGAGCAAAGCAAAGCGGAGCAAGGCAAAACAAAGAGAAGCAAAGCAAACGTAGCGAGCTGGCGGCTAGCCCAGTAAAACCAGTGGGACTGTCTCCAAAAGAATCCTAGCACAGCACAGGACAGCAGAGCAATGCGGATAAAAGCTGAGCAAGGCAGAGTAAAACCCTGCTAAGAAAAAGACCTAGCGGCATAAAGAAAAGCAGTAACAACCAAGGTCTGGAAAAGCAAAGCACGGCCTGTAAAAACACATCAGATAGGTCCAAAATGAAACCAAAAGAATGCAATGAACATTTAAAGAAAAAAAAAAATAATAATAATAATTAAAAAAAAAATAGATGCAAAGCATGTCCAGAAAAGGCAAAACATAGCAAGGCAAAGCAGAGCAGAGAGAAGCTAAACAAAGGCAAGCATGGCCCCATAAAGCAAAACAAAGCAAGGTCGGGGAAGGCAAAGCAGAGCTAAGGAAAGTAGCACAATGAAAAATAAACCATAACGAGGGAAGAAAAAACAAAGCAGTCTGACGCAAATCCAAGCAAAGCCACGGCAAGAACAGCAGAGGAAAGGAGGGATGGGAAAGCAAAACTGTGCCAGGAAGAGCAAAGCAAAGCGGAGCAAGGACAAAACAAAGAGAAGCAAAGCGAACGTAGCGAGCTGGCGGCCAGCCCTCCTTTGGGTTCCAAGTGTCTGTGGGGGGGAGACCGGAGGGCTCCATGTTGTGTACAGGTGGCAGCCAGACTTGGACAGTGGCTGTACCCTGATCGCCCGCTCCTCAGCCTTCTTCACAGCTCCTAGTCCACTGTGACACCCGGCAAGGGCCATGTCTTGCTTTAGCTGGTTTTATATCTATATACATTTTTTTGTTGTTTGTTGTGGATTTCTACCACCGTAGTTGTGGGAATCACGTAGTTACTTATTCTCGTTGAAATTCTCACTGAACACTATCACCACACGAGTAGCAGTTAGGGGTCCCCTGACGGCTCGCCGCATGGCTGGGGACACAGAATGGAGCATGTCGGCTGGCCAGGCCTGCTGCACCCAGCCTCCAGTTCCGAGGGGACAGTCGCTGGACTGCGGGGAGGCCAAGTTCTGTGTCTGATGGTTTATGCGTTCATAAATTTACCAATCGACTCGGCAGCAAAATCAGTGAGACAGTCCCCAAAGGAAGCCTAGCACAGCACAGGAGAGCAGAGCAATGCGGATGAAAGCTGAGCAAGACAAAGCAAAGCCCTGCTAGGGAAAAGACCTAGCGGCATAGGGAAAAGCAATGACATCCAGCGCCTGGAAAAGCAAAGCACGGCCAGAGAAAACACAAGAAAAAGATATAAAAGGAAAACAGAAAGCATGGAATTGAACATCAGATAAAAAAAAAAAAAAAAAAATGCAAAGCATGACCAGGAAAGGCATAGCAAAGCAGAACAAAGTAGAGGAAAGCAAAGCTAAACAAAGGAAAGCATGGCCCTATTGAAAAAAAAAAAAAAAAAAAAAAAGCAAGGCCAGGGAGGGCAAAGCTGAGCAAAGGAAAGTAGCACCAGGAAAAGCAAAGCATAACCAGGAAAGAGAAAGAAGTGAAAATAAATAAATAAATAAATAAATAACGAACAAAAACAAACAAACAAACAAAACAAAAAAAACAGCAATAAAAACCACAACAAAGCGAAAAAGTTGGAGGTAAGGCAAATCAGAGCTGGGTTAAGAGAAGCTAAGCAGAGCAGAGAAGGAAAAGCAAAGCAATGCCAGGAATACAAAGCAAGGCAAAGCAAAGCATGGCCAGGCAAGGCAAAGCAGAACAAAAGAAAGTAGCAAAAGGAACAGCAAAGCAGTGCCAGGAACACAAAGTAAAGCAAAACAAAGGCAAGCATGGCCTGAAAATAGAAGTGAGAGCAGGAGCAGGTGAGGCAAAAGAGAGCAAGGCAAAGGTAAAAAAAGGAAAGCATGGCCCCATAAAGCAAAACAAAGCACGGCCAGGGAAGGCAAAGCTGAGCAAAGGAAAGTAGCACCAGGAAAAGCAAAGCATAACCAGGGAAGACAAAGCAAACAAAGCAAAGCAAAGCAGTTTGAGGCAAGGCAAAGCACAGCATGGGTAGGAAAGGCAGAGCAGTGCCAGGTCTATAACCCAAAGCTAAACCAAGGAAAGCAAGGCCAGGGAAGGCAAAGCAAAGCTAAGGAAAGTAGCAAAAGGGAAAGCAAAGCGTAAGCAGGAAAGACAAAGCAAACAAATGAAAGCAAAGCAGTTTGAGGCAAGGCAAAGCACAGCATGGGTAGGAAAGGCCGAGCAGTGCCAGGTCTATAAACCAAAGCTAAACCAAGGAAAGCATGGCCTGATAAAGCAACCGGAAGCATGGCCAGGGAAGGGAAAGCTGAGCAAGTCAAAGCAGAGCAAAGGAAAGTAGCACAAGGAAATGCAAAGTATTTCCAGGAGAGAAAGAGCAAAACACTCTGAGGCAAAGCAGGGGCAAGAACAGCAGAGGAAAGGAGGGATGGGAAAGCAAAACTGTGCCAGGAAGAGCAAAGCAAAGCGGAGCAAGGCAAAACAAAGAGAAGCAAAGCGAACGTAGCGAGCTGGCGGCCAGCACTCCTTTGGGTTCCAAGTGTCTGTGGGGGGCAGACCGGAGGGCCCTCATGTTGTGTGCAGGTGGCAGCCAGACTTGGACAGTGGCTGTACCCTGATCGCCCTCTCCCCAGCCTCCTTCACATCTCCTGGTGCACCGTGACGGTGGGCAAGAACCATGTCTTGCCTTAGCTGGTTTTATATATCTCTATCTATTTTGTTGTTGTTGTTGTTGTTGTTGTGGATTTCTTCCACCGTAGTTGTGGGAATCATGTCGTTACTTACTGTCTTTAAGAACCTCAGACACACAACGAGCAGTGGGGCCCACCTGGCAGCTCGCCGCATGGCTGGGGACAAAGAATGGACCATGTCGGCTGGCCAGGCCTGCTGCCCACACGCGCCAGTTCTGAGGGGACAGTGGCTGGGCTGCGGGGAGGCCAAGTTCTGTTTCTGACGGTTTATGCGTTCATAAATTTACCAATCGACTCAGCAGCAAAATCAGCGAGACAGTCCCCAAAGGAAGCCTAGCACAGCACAGGAGAGCAGAGCAATGCGGATGAAAGCTGAGCAAGACAAAGCAGAGCCCTGCTAGGGAAAAGACCTAGCGGCATAGGTGTAGTGGGTTTACATGGCAAGGTTTTGGTAGCAGGGGGCCATAGGGGTGGTTTCTGTGAGAAAGATCTAGAAGCCGCCCCATATTTGGGAAGGGCCCCATTGTTTTCCAGATCTGAGCCAATAAGCGATGTTGTTTTGCGCCTCTGTGAGATCATATTTAAGACAGGGAAAAATTGCTGCGCCACAGCAGCCGGGAGAGTCAAGGGAGTGAGAAACAGCCTTGCAGGTGCCAAGGTCAGTGTAGAAGGAGGGGGAGAGGTGCTCCAGGCGCCGGAGCAGAAGTCCCCTGCGGCCTGTGGTGAGGACCGTGGTGAAGCAGGATGTCCCCCTGCAGCCCATGGAGTACCACGGTGGAGCAGGGTTCCAACGCTGCAGCCCGTGGAGGAGACCACGGTGGAGCAGGTGGCCCTGCACCGATGGAGGCTGCCGCCTGTGGAAGACCCCTGCCGGAGCAGATTCCGGGCCGGACCTGTAGCCCGTGGAGAGGAGACCACGCAGGAGCAGGTGATCTGGCAGGAGCTGCTGCCCGTAGGGGAGCCGGGTTGGAGCAGTTTTCTCCTGAGGGATGGACCCCGTGGTACGGACCCATATCTGGAGCAGTTCTGGAAGAGCTGCTGCCTGTGGGAAGCCCACGCCGGATCAGTTCGTCAAGGACTGCATCCCGTGGGTGGGACCCCACAGCACAGGGGACGAGAGTGACCAAGAAGGAGCGGCAGAGAAGAAGTGCTGTAGACTGACCATAACCCCCATTCCCCCGTTCCCCTGCGCCGCTCGGGGGGAGGAGGTGGAAGAGGGTGGATGGGGGGGGAGGTGCTTTTGGTTTCTTTCCTTTGTTTCTCACTTCTCTAGCTTGTTAGTAATGAGCAATAAATCTTACTATCTGTCTTCTTATGCTGAGTCTGTTTTGCCCGTTACACTAATTATTGCGTGATTTTCTCGTCCTTATCCCAATCCTTGAGCCCCTTTCACAGATTTTCTCCCCATTCCTCTTTGAGGAGGGGGAGTGAGAGAGCGGCTGTGGTGGAGCTCGGCTGCCCACTCGAGCGGAACCACGACAATAGGGAAAAGCAATGACATCCAGCGCCTGGAAAAGCAAAGCACGGCCAGAGAAAACACAAGAAAAAGACATAAAAGGAAAACAGAAAGCATGGAATTGAACATCAAATAAAAATAAAAAAAAAATGCAAAGCATGACCAGGAAAGGCATAGCAAAGCAGAACAAAGTAGAGGAAAGCAAAGCTAAACAAAGGAAAGCATGGACCTATAAAAAAAAAAAAAAAAAAAAAAAAAAAAAAGCAAGGCCAGGGAGGGCAAAGCTCAGCAAAGGAAAGTAGCACCAGGAAAAGCAAAGCATAACCAGGAAAGAGAAAGAAGTGAAAATAAATAAATAAATAAATAAATAACGAACAAAAACAAACAAACAAACAAAACAAAAAAAACAGCAATAAAAACCACAACAAAGTGAAAAAGTTGGAGGTAAGGCAAATCAGAGCTGGGTTAAGAGAAGCTAAGCAGAGCAGAGAAGGAAAAGCAAAGCAATGCCAGGAATACAAAGCAAGGCAAAGCAAAGCATGGCCAGGCAAGGCAAAGCAGAACAAAAGAAAGTAGCAAAAGGAACAGCAAAGCAGTGCCAGGAATACAAAGTAAAGCAAAACAAAGGCAAGCATGGCCTGAAAATAGAAGTGAGAGCAGGAGCAGGTGAGGCAAAAGAGAGCAAGGCAAAGGTAAAAAAAGGAAAGCATGGCCCCATAAAGCAAAACAAAGCACGGCCAGGGAAGGCAAAGCTGAGCAAGTCAAAGCAGAGCAAAGGAATGTAGCACAAGGAAAAGCAAAACATTTTCAGGAAAGAAAAAGCAAAGCAATCTGAGGCAAAGCCGGGGCAAGAACAGCAGAGGAAAGGAGGTATGGGAAAGCAAAACTGTGCCAGGAAGAGCAAAGCAAAGCAGAGCAAGGCAATACAAAGAGAAGCAAAGCGAACGTAGCGAGCTGGCGGCCAGCCCTCCTTTGGATTCCAGGTGGCTGTGGGGGGGAGACCGGAGGGCCTCCATTTTGTGTACAGGTGGCAGCCAGACTTGGACAGTGGCTGTACCCTGATCGCCCTCTCCCCAGCCTCCTTCACAGCTCCTAGTCCACCGTGACGTTTTATATATCTCTATCTGTTTTGTTGTTGTTGTTGTTGTTGTTGTTGTTGTTGTTGTTGTTGTTGTTGTTGTTGTTGTTGTGGATTTCTTCCACCGTAGTTGTGGGAATCATGTAGTTACTTACTGTCGTCGAGAACCTCAGACACACAACTAGCAGTGGGGCCCACCTGGCAGCTCGCCGCATGGCTGGGGACAAAGAATGGACCATGTCGGCTGGCCAGGCCTGCTGCCCACACGTGCCAGTTCCGAGTGGACAGTCACTGGACTGCGGGGAGGCCAAGTTCTGTTTCCGATGGTTTATGTGTTCATAAATTTACCAACCGACTCGGCAGCAAAATCAGTGAGACAGTCTCCAAAGGAAGCCTAGCACAGCACAGGAGAGGAAGGCAATGCGGATGAAAGCTGAGCAAGAAAATGAAAAGCCCTGCTAGGCATAGGGAAAAACAGTGACCACCAGTGCCTGGAAAAGCAAAGCACGGCCTGTAAAAACACATCAGATAGGTCCAAAACGAAAACAAATCATGCAAGGAACATGAAATAAATAAATAAATAATTTCTTTATTTAAGTAATTAATTAAAAAAAAAGAAAAACGAATAAAAGATGAAAGGCAAAGCAAAGCAGAACAAAGCAAAGCTAAACAAAGGAAAACATGGCCTGATAAAGCAAACGAAAGGAAGGCCAGGGAAGGCAAAGCAGAGCTAAGGAAAGTAGCACCAGGTAAAGCAAAGCAGTGCCAGGAAAGAGAAAGAAGTGAAAATAAATAAAAAAAAAAAGAAAAAATGAACAAACAAGCAAACAAACAAAAAAACACCTTTAAAATAAACACAACAAAGCGAAAAAGTTGGAGGTGAGGCAAATCAGAGCTGGGTTAAGAGAAGCTAAGCAGAGCAGAGAAGGAAAAGCAAAGCAATGCCAGGAATACAAAGCAAGGCAAAGGAAAGCATGGCCAGGCAAGGCAAAGCAGAACAAAAGAAAGTAGCAAAAGGAACAGCAAAGCAGTGCCAGGAATACAAAGTAAAGCAAAACAAAGGCAAGCATGGCCTGAAAATGGAAAGGAGAGCAGGAGCAGGTGAGGCAAAAGAGAGCAAGGCAAAGGTAAAAAAAGGAAAGCATGGCCCCATAAAGCAAAACAAAGCACGGCCAGGGAAGGCAAAGCTGAGCAAAGGAAAGTAGCACCAGGAAAAGCAAAGCAGTGCCAGGAAAGAGAAAGAAGTGGAAATAAATAAATAAATAAATAATGAACAAAAAAAAAAAAAAAAAAAAAAAAAAACAGAAATATAAACCACAACAAAGCGAAAAAGTTCGAGGTAAGGCAAATCAGAGCTGGGTTAAGAGAAGCTAAGCAGAGCAGAGAAGGAAAAGCAAAGCAATGCCAGAAATATAAAGCAAAGCAAAGCAAAACAAAGGTAAGCATGTCCTGAAAATAGAAGTGAGAGCAGGAGCAGGTGAGGCAAAAGAGAGCAAGGCAAAGGTAAAAAAAGGAAAGCATGGCCCCATAAAGCAAAACAAAGCACGGCCAGGGAAGGCAAAGCTGAGCAAAGGAAAGTAGCACCAGGAAAAGCAAAGCATAACCAGGGAAGACAAAGCAAACAAAGCAAAGCAAAGCAGTTTGAGGCAAGGCAAAGCACAGCAGGGGTAGGAAAAGGAAAGCAGTGCCAGGTCTATAACCCAAAGCTAAACCAAGGAAAGCATGGCCAGGGAAGGGAAAGCCGAGCAAGTCAAAGCAGAGCAAGGGAACGTAGCACAAGGAAAAGCAAAGCATTTTCAGGAAAGAAAAAGCAAAGCAATCTGAGGCAAAGCCTGGGCAAGAACAGCAGAGGAAAGGAGGTATGGGAAAGCAAAACTGTGCCAGGAAGAGCAAAGCAAAGCGGAGCAAGGCAAAACAAAGGGAAGCAAAGCGAACGTAGCGAGCTGGCGGCCAGCCCTCCTTTGGGTTCCAAGTGTCTGTGGGGGGCAGACCGGAGGGCCCTCATGTTGTGTGCAGGTGGCAGCCAGACTTGGACAGTGGCTGTACCCTGATCGCCCTCTCCCCAGCCTCCTTCACATCTCCTGGTGCACCGTGACGGTGGGCAAGAACCATGTCTTGCCTTAGCTGGTTGTTGTTGTTGTTGTTGTGGATTTCTTCCACCGTAGTTGTGGGAATCATGTCGTTACTTACTGTCTTTAAGAACCTCAGACACACAACGAGCAGTGGGACCCACCTGGCAGCTCGCCGCATGGCTGGGGACAAAGAATGGACCATGTCGGCTGGCCAGGCCTGCTGCCCACACGCGCCAGTTCTGAGGGGACAGTGGCTGGGCTGCGGGGAGGCCAAGTTCTGTGTCTGACGGTTTATGCGTTCATAAATTTACCAATCGACTCAGCAGCAAAATCATCGAGACAGTCTCCAAAGGAAGCCTAGCACAGCACAGGAGAGCAGAGCAATGCGGATGAAAGCTGAGCAAGACAAAGCAGAGCCCTGCTAGGGAAACGACGGCGGGGTTGGTTCC
>NC_092603.1:2980000-2982500 GCF_047663525.1 Anas platyrhynchos
CCGGGGCGGCGGCGGCGGCGGTGGCGGGGGAGGCACCCCCGCGGGGCCTTCGGGTCGTTTCCCTCATCCCAGGGCCAGGTACCTAGCGTCCGCGCCTCGGCGGCCTCCCCTCGGCGAGCCACCCGTGTGGTCCCGTGTGCCAGCGCGCTCCCGCCGGCTGCGGCGCCGAGCGCCGCCCCGGTTAGGGGATGGCCACGGGCCCCGGGCTCCGGGCCCCGAGGGTTCTCGGCCGCCGAGCCGGGCGGAGGTTTAAAGACTCGTGCGGCCCGCGGCGGCCCGCGAGGGCGGCCGGGCTCGCCGTCGGCGGCGGGCGGGGCGCGTCGTTTGGGGGTCGGCGCTCGCGGGCGCGCCGCTCCCCCGCGCTCGCGCGCTCGCTCGCCGCCGGCGGTCCCCGCGCTCGCCCCCCGCGGGCGGCAGGGCCGGAGAGGGGTTGGAGCCCGCCCCTCTCTCCGCGGTCCGGTCTCGGCGGAGACGCCGCGCGCGCGCGCGGTCGGCCGTCGTCGACCTCGCCCGCGCCAGCAAGGGGCCGAGACGCGGGTCTCGGCTCCCCGCCCCCGTCGAGCGCTCGGCGGCGTGGCGTGCCGCGCCGTGTCCGGCGGCGGCCAGCGGGGCCCCGCGCGAGCGGCGGCGGCGGCGGCGGTGGCGGCGGCGGCGGCGGCGCCGCTCGTTCCGTGCCGGCGCGCGCCCGCGGCCTCGCCGTCCCCCGGCGCACAGGCGTCTCCCGTCGCTTCCCGCTCGCGACCTCTGACGGCGCTCCCCGCCCGGCTCGACCCTCGGCCTCGCCGGCCGCGCCGAGCGAGCAGGCGGGCGGGCCGGTGTAGGGGCGTCCCGCAGCCGGTCTCCGCGCGGAGGCGCGGAGAGCGGGCGCCGCTCCTCGTTCCGGTGCCGTCCCGTCGGCCGCCCGGCCGCGCGTCCGCGCGAGGTACCGCCTGGGCGAGTGCGAAAGCAGGAGCGTTTGTCTGAAGGCGCCAGTGGCCGGAGTGAAAGGGTGTTCGTCGCGTGCGGCTTGTGGGCGCGGCGAGAGCGCGCGGGCAGCCGTCGGGCGGTCGGGCGGTCCGTCCGTTCATCCGTCGCTCCTCCGCCCCCGTCCCGTCGCTCTGGCGGCGCGGGCTCGGGTGGCCGCGTCGGGCCCGGCGGCGGCGGCGGCGCCGCGTCGGACGCCGGCGTCGGGGCGAGGCGTCGGGCGAGGGAGGCGGCGCGGCGGTCGCGCCGCCGTGTCTCGCCGTGGCCGGGCCGAGCCGGGCGCCTGGTCCGGCCTCGAAGCGCGAGCCCGGGTCTCGTCGGGCCCGGGGGGGCGGTCGGGAGCGCGGGCTCCCGTCGCTCGGGAGACTCGGCGTCTCCCTCGCCTTTTTTTTTTTCGCACTTGTGCTCGTACGGTCAGCGGAGGCGACGCTCGCTCGGCCGCGGCCGCCGATCGTTCGGTCGGTCGTTCGGTCGGGGAGCGTCCGCGTCAGGGGGTCGCGCGGAGCGGCCCCGGCCCCCCCGCGCGCGCGGGGCGGCGCCGAAAAGGCAGACAACTCTTAGCGGTGGATCACTCGGCTCGTGCGTCGATGAAGAACGCAGCTAGCTGCGAGAATTAATGTGAATTGCAGGACACATTGATCATCGACCCTTCGAACGCACTTTGCGGCCCCGGGTTCCTCCCGGGGCTACGGCTGCCTGAGCGTCGCTTGACGGTCAATCGCCGGCGCCGCCGCCGCGGGGCGGTGGCGCGGCGCGGCTGGGGCGCCTCGCAGGCCCGCGCCGCGTCCGGGCGTCCGGGCCGGCCGGGCCTTCGTGCCCCTAAGTGGAGACCCCCTCGGGGAGCCGGCCGGGCTCCTCGCGCTCCCGGAGCGCGCCCGCGTGGGTGGAGCTCGTGCCCCCCCCTCTCTCCCGTCCGTCCGTCCGTCGTCCCCGAGCGAGCCGCCGGGCTCCGGTGGGTCGGAGGCGCGGTGGCCGCCCTCCCCGCCGGTCCCCGCGCGCGCGCGGCTGTCTGCGGGCGGGGGTTACCGCGCGTGCGGTTGCCCGTGCCGTCGTGCTGCCGCGCGCGCGCGCGGTGTGCCGCGCGCCGGGAGGGCGAGTCGGCCGGCCGTCCTTGGGGCGGCGGCGGCCGCGGCGGTGGGGGGGACCCGTCTCCCGCGGTGCGGCGCGGCGCGTGCCGCGTGCGTGCGGTCCGGGCGGCTCGTGGCGGAGCGAGGCAGGCGGGCGCGTCGTCGTCGTCGTCGGTGGCGGCGCGCCTCGTTTCCGTTCGCGACCTCAGGTCAGGCGTGGCGACCCGCTGAATTTAAGCATATTAGTCAGCGGAGGAAAAGAAACTAACGAGGATTCCCTCAGTAACGGCGAGTGAAGAGGGAAGAGCCCAGCGCCGAATCCCCGCCCCGCGGTGGGGCGCGGGAAGTGTGGCGTACAGAAGCCCCCATCCCCGGCGCCGCTCTCGGGGGGCCCAAGTCCTTGTGATCGAGGCCCCTCCCGCGGACGGTGTGAGGCCGGTAGCGGCCCCCCGGCGCGCCGGGCCCGGGGC
>NC_092603.1:2987500-3000000 GCF_047663525.1 Anas platyrhynchos
ATTCATTCATTCATTCATTCATTCACAAATACACCTCTTTCCGTTCCCTCCCTTCCCCCCTTCTCCCCGTTGCCACGCCGGTCTTCCCCAGCAGCCAGCCTAGAAGCGGCTCAGAGCTCAAGATCGCCGCGAGGCGGGGAAGCGCCGTGTAGACGGACGGGGCCGCGGGCGGCGGACAGCCGCTGCCCTCGCGAGCCCGCGAGCCCGAGCCGAAGCGCGAGCCCGAAGCCGACTCCGAGCCCGATCCGCCCCGGCCGCGGAGCCGACCGTCGCGGGAGGCGAGGCAGCGCCCGCCCGCCCGCCTTTGCGCCCCGGACGGGGCCCGCCCGGGGAAAAAAACGCTGGAGGCGGGCGCGAGCTCGTCGCTCTGCTCCCTCCCTCCCTCCCGCGCGATCTAGCTGCCCGCCGGCCGGGACACGGGCTCGGCGGGAGCCTGACGACCGGCCGGCTTGAAGCTCCGTGCCCGGAATAATGCGTACCCCTCTCGCCTACGTGTGGCGCCGGCTTCCCGCCGAGCAGAGCGGCCGGCGACGAGCTAGGAGGATTGCCCCTCTCGCCGCCCCCCCCGCCCAACTGCTCGGCGGGGCTGCGGTGCCGCGGGCGGGGGGAAAAAGGGGGGAGAGGAGCCGGCGCCGCGGGGAGGAGGGAGAAGTAGACCTGGTGGCTCCACGAGGAGGGAGGGGGCGGGGGGAGCGGGGAGGAGGAGGAGGGAGAAGTAGACCTGGTGGCTCCACGAAGAGGGAGGGGGCGGGGGGAGAGAGCGGGGAGGAGGGAGAAGTAGACCTGGTGGCTCCACGAGGAGGGAGGGGGCGGGGAGGACAGCGGGGAGGAGGAGGGAGAAGTAGACCTGGTGGCTCCACGAGGAGGGAGGGGGCGGGGAGGACAGCGGGGAGTAGGGAGAAGTAGACCTGGTGGCTCCACGAGGAGGGAGGGGGCGGGGAGGACAGCGGGGAGTAGGGAGAAGTAGACCTGGTGGCTCCACGAGGAGGAAGGGGGCGGGGAGGACAGCGGGGAGGAGGGAGAAGTAGACCTGGTGGCTCCACGAGGAGGGAGGGGGCGGGGAGGACAGCGGGGAGGAGGGAGAAGTAGACCTGGTGGCTCCACGAGGAGGGAGGGGGCGGGGAGGACAGAGCGGGGAGTAGGGAGAAGTAGACCTGGTGGCTCCACGAGGAGGGAGGGGGCGGGGAGGACAGCGGGGAGGAGGGAGAAGTAGACCTGGTGGCTCCACGAGGAGGGAGGGGGCGGGGAGGACAGAGCGGGGAGGAGGGAGAAGTAGACCTGGTGGCTCCACGAGGAGGGAGGGGGCGGGGGGAGAGAGCGGACCCCGGCTGCTTCGGGCCGCCGCTCGCTCTGACGTCAGAGGTTCTTGCTCGGCCGCGAGAGGCTCGCCACCTGTGCCACTCAGTGCGGCTGACTGCCTGGCCGCTTTGCTTTAGCTGCTTTGGAAAATAAATGCTGTTATCTTTATGTTTGTTATTAGTTTGTTCCGTTGCCTGTTTTCTGCTGTAGCTTTAGGAATCCTGTCATTCCTTACCGTCTTTCAAAACCTCCCCCACCCCTCCACTCCTCAGCTCCTCCTCCTCCCCCCCCCCCACCCGCCTCCTCAGGCAAACGGCAGTTGAGCTCAGGTGGCGGCTCCCCAGTCAGCAGGGGTACTGGAATAGACTTGGCTGGGTGGCCGACCCCCACACCCCCACCTGCCAGCTGCGAAGGGACGGTTGGCGGGCTGTGGGGAGGCCGAATGAGGTGACCCAGCGTTCCCGAGTGTGTAAACACATCAACAGAGCAAAAAAGCAAAGCAGAGTAGGAACAGCAAAGCAGAGCAAAGAAAAGGATTCGGTGCCGGGAATACAAACCAAAACCCCCCAAAAATAGGCAGTTCTAAGGAAAGCATGTCGAAGCAGGTGCAGGAAAAGCAAAGCGGGGAAGAGCAACGAAAAGTAAAGCAAGGAAAAGTAAAGCAAAGCAAAACGAACCAAAATCATTGGGAATCGTGTCATGTCACTTATCGTCCTAAAAAACCTCACCCAACCCCATCCCCAGACGAACAGCAGCAGCGGGACCCACCTGGCGGCTCGCCGAACAGCGGGGGATGAGGAATAGACCGTGCTGGGTGGGTGGCCAGGCTTCCTGTCCCCACCCTCCAGCTCCCAGGGGACAGTCGTCGGGCTGCGGGGAGGCCACGGTGTGCGCCCGAGGGTTTATGCCTTCGTCAATACACCGATCGACTCATCGCCCAAATCGGTGCGACGGTCTGCAAAAGAAGCCTACCTAGCACGGCAAAGCAGAGCTGAGCAATGCAACGGAAAGCGGAGCGAGACAAAGCATAGCCCTGCCAGGGAAAAGAAAAAGGCAAAAGGAAAAGCAAAGCCAAGAAGGGCCGGGAAAAGCAAAACGAAGCAGGGCAAGAAAAACCAAAGCGGAAGAGGTCCAGGAAAAGAAAAGTGGTGTCACGAATACAAACTAAAGCAAAACAAAGCGAGGTAGGGCCAGCAAAAGCAAAACAAAGAAGGGTGAGAAAATCCAAAGCAAAGGAGGTCCGGGGAAAGAAAAGCGGTGTCACGAATACAAAGTCAAGCAAAACGAAACAAGGCGAGGCCAGGAAAAGCAAAGCATGGTGAGGAACAGAAAAACCAAAGTGAAAGAGGGCCAGGAAAAGCGAAGCAGTGCCACGAATACAAAGCAAAGCAAAGCAACGCAGGGCCAGGGAAAGCAAAGCAAAGCAAAACGGTGCTGCCAAAACAAAATGCGTAGTTAACTTAGCGTCAGTCGAAATCGCTGGGTTATGGGGAGCTGGGCATTTGAGAAGGCCAGGGTGTGGCAGCGGCCCCCGGTTGCCTCGGGCCGCCTCTCGCTCTGACATCAGAGGCTCCTGCTCGGCCGTGAACGGCTCCCCACCTGTGCCACTCAGTTTGGCTGGCTGCCTGGCTGGTTTGCTTTAGCTGTTTATCATTATATAAATTGTTATTGTTATTATTATTATATACTACTAAAAAGCTATTAGAAATAAAAGCATTAAATAGTAATAGAAATAAATATCATTAAAACGTAATAAAAATATTAGTAGTAGTAGTAATAATAATAGTATTCTCCGTCTGTTTCCCCCTTTAGTTTTAGGAATCGAATAGTTATTTATTGTTGTTCTCAACCCACACCCCTCCCCAGACGAATAGCAACAGAGCCCACCTGGTGGCTCTCCGGACAACGGTGGGCAACAAAATAGACCTGGCCCGGTAGCCAGATCCCTGTCCCTGCCCGCCAGCTCCGAGGGGACAGCTGTCGGGCTGCAGGCCGGCTAACTTTTCTACATGTTCATAAACAAGTTTCATGAACAAAGACAGCAAAGCTAAGGAAAGGAGCACGGGGAAAAACAAAGCGGTGCCAGGAAAGGGAAAGCCAAGGAAAGAAAGCAGTTTGAGTCAAAGCAAAGCACAGCAAGGCTAAGAAAGGTACAGAAGAGCAGAGAAGGTAAAGCAAAGCACTGACAGGAACACGAAGCAAAGAAATAAAAAATCATAGAATCATAGAATCATAGAATATCCTGAGTTGGAAGGGACCCTTAAGGATCATCAAGTCCAACTCTTGACACCGCACAGGTCTACCCAAAAGTTCAGACCATGTGACTAAGTGCACAGTCCAATCTCTTCTTAAATTCAGACAGGCTCGGTGCAGTGGCCACTTCCCTGGGGAGCCTGTTCCAGTGTGCAACCACCCTCTCTGTGAAGAACCTCCTCCTGATGTCAAGCCTAAATTTCCCCTGCCTCAGCTTAACCCTGTTCCCGCGGGTCCTGTCACTGGTGTTAATGGAGAAAAGGTCTCCTGCCTCTCGACACCCCCTTACGAGGAAGTTGCAGACTGCGATGAGGTCTCCCCTCAGCCTCCTCTTCTCCAGGCTGAACAGGCCCAGTGCCCTCAGCCATTCCTCGTACGTCTTCCCCTCCAGGCCTTTCACCATCTTCGTAGCCCTCCTCTGGACACTCTCCAACAGTTTCATGTCCTTTTTATACTGTGGTGCCCAGAACTGCACACAGTACTCCAGGTGAGGCCGCACCAGCGCAGAGTAGAGCGGGACAATCACCTCCCTTGACCTACTAGCGATGCCGTGTTTGATGCACCCCAGGACACTGTTGGCCCTCCTGGCTGCCAGGGCACACTGCTGGCTCATATTCAACTTGCTGTCTACCACGACCCCCAGATCCCTCTCTTCTAGGCTGCTCTCCAGCGTCTCATCGCCCAGTCTGTACGTGCAGCCAGGGTTTCCCCGTCCCAGGTGCAGGACCCGGCACATGCTCTTATTGAACTTCATGCGGTTGGTGATCGCCCATCTCTCAGATGAGTGGTGTTCCTAGGGAGGAGCTTGCGTGTTCCTCCAAGATGCTTAGGACCTCCATGGAGATGTCTGAATGACCAAGGGAGAACCTTGGGTGCAACAGGGATATGCTTATGTGCCCTGGGGAGGGAGGTGCTTGTGTGCTCTGGGAAGACAGCTCCTTGGTCTACCTAGGAAGATGCTCCTATTGCCCTGGGAGATACTTGAGTGTCCCGGTATTTGCTTGAGTACTGCAGAGAGCAGTTTGCCTCCTCTAGGGAGGGTCCTGAGTGTTCCAAGAATGTTGTTGAGTGCTCCAAGAGTGTTGTTGAGTTCCCTGGGTGGGTGCTTTTTTGCCCCGTTGCGATGCTTGGGTGCTCCAACAAGATTGCTGAGTGCTCAAGAACGATGCTTGGATGCTTCAGGGAGATGTATGTTTCCTCAGGTGAGAAGCACTGGTTTTCTGGAAACAAGCTTGTGTCGCCCTGGGAGGTGCTTGTGGAACACAGGGAAGCACTGCGGGTCTCTAGAAAGATCTAGAAATAGAACTTCTAGATCTAGAATTTCGAGATCTAGAAGATCTAGAACTTTTCCAATGAGATGTTTTTGTGGTGTGGGAGAATTCTTCATTGTATCCAGAGTGAGAGGCTTGAGTGCTAATAGGAGACATTGATCCTCCAGGAACATACTTGCTTCCCCTGGGCAGTGACTGCGTGCCCCATGGACATACTTGAATGATCCAGGGAGGGGCTCCTGTACCCCACGGAAGCTCTGGGGTTCCAAGGGAGGTGCTTCCCATCTCCAATGAGATACCTGTGTGCCCCAGGTGGTGTTTTGGAGCCCTGGGGAGATGCTTGGGTTCTCCACTCAGATGTAGGAGCATGGTTGGGAGATTCTTGGGTACTCCAATGAGGTGCTTGAATGTTCCAGACAGGTGCTTCTGTGCTGCAGGGAGATGCTTGGTTGCCTGGGGGAGAATCTTGTGTGACTAGGGGGTAAGTTTGTGTTCTCCAGGGAGGTTTTTCTTTTGCCCCAGAGATATACTTCTCATGCAATCATAGAGCCCTAGAATGGCCGAGGTGGGAAACGACCTCAAGTATCATAAAGTTCCAACCCCCCTGCCACAGACAAGGAAGCCACACGCTTTAACAGGTTACTCAGGGCCTCATCTAACCTGGTTTTGAAGTCAGCTAACGTGGTCATCTAACCTGAACTCATGTGCCCTGGGGAGAAGCTTACATACCTTGGAAATACCCTTGGAATCTCTAGGAAACTGCTCCATTGCAAGGGGTCACTTGGATACCCAAGGAGGTGCCTGGGTACTGCAGAGAGCCATTAGTGTTCTCCAAGGAGTTGCTGGAGGGCTCCAGTTATGCTCTTGATTGCCTTCGGAAGGTGCTTGGATGTACCTGTGAGAAGTTTGAGTTCTCCTGGGAGGAGCTTGTGACCCAGCGGCTGGTGCTGGCAGCCTCTAGGGAGGTGCTTAGGTGCCACTTGCGGTGCTTGTGTGCCATGGGAAAATGCTTGTATACCCTGAGAAGTTCCATGGCTCCTCTAGGAAGGAGCTTGGATGTTCCTTGGGTGGTCCAGAAACATGCTGGGGACACCGTGGGAGATTCTAGGATGTCCCAGGGACATTTTCAGTAGTCCCAAAGAGTTGCCTGGGTGTTCCAGGGTGGTGCTTGTATGCTTGGGTACTGCAGAAGGGTGCTTCTATATGTCACATTAAGGGGTGTAGCCGTTTAACTTTTATGGGCCTGGTCGAATTCAGGGTACTAAACTGTCACAATCACAGATTCACCAATAACGCATTAACCGTTAGGGGTCCGCTCACATTCACCAGTAACGGATTAACCGTTAGGGGCTGGTTGGATTCAGAGCACTGAACTACCGTGGTCATGGATTCACCAATAACGTATAACCACCCTTACTCATTTAATCACTGTATAACCAACGTATAACCACCGTATAACCACACTTACGCGTTTAATGAGAACTATCATGACTAGGAACAATGCAATCAAGTGCAATTTATTACAGCTACAGGTACACAGGTTCTTTGGGTTGTTGGTGATAGTGACTGTCTGCAAAAGCAAGCTAGCATGCATGAAATACACAGGTGAGACAGGTGGCACAGGTGCGCAGCCTGGAAATTAACATGTTAAAAGGCACAAAGACTCTAGAGAGATTTATAACCAAGTGTTCAAATCTCACCCAAAGGTGTCTGAATGGGGGGGGAAGAGAGGCTCAGCCCATCGACTGATCCCAGGAGTCAGGAGGTCCTAAGGATGTTGTATGTCCTCGGGATGGTATCTCCCCTGACAGTGGTATCTTCCCTAACATCCCCTCTCTCTTAGGCCAATTTATATTATTTTCTATCTTTTAGGTGGAGCTTGAGTGACTCTAGTCAAGCTTATCTTAGTTTTCATTGGTAAAAAGTTCTCCCGTCTCCATTTAAAGTAATAGGCTCTGAGAAATTCAGAGCGCATGCTCAGTGAGGGGTGGTCACACCTTGGAGGCTGGTAGCTTTTGGGATGGAGGCATGTTTTGTTATTATAATGCTATTATAATGAGGAAAAGTACCCTAGGGTACAGCATTTGTTAAAACATGAGAGGTCCTTGGCTCAGGGTAGCAAAAAGTGCAGCTTATCAGTCTCGGTGTGCACCAGAACAATTGAGTCCCCACCTGGTACAGAGCCTAGCTGTGGTGTCTCCACTTCACTCTACACTCCGTAATGTTCCTTAGACATAGCACACAGAGTTTCTCCAACACGATAACATCTAAGGGAGAAACCATCCATTTCCCCAGGACAGCCAAACACCTCCCTGGGCAATGCAGTCACCTCCCTTGAAGACCAAGGATCGCCCTGGTGTACCCAAGCATTTTCCCAGGGCATACTAGCATCTCCTCAGGGCATCCAAGCACCTCCCAGGAGCACACAGTCTTCTCCTGAAGGCACACAAGAACATTTCAAGAGCACCCAATCCAATTAGGAGCTATAAAGTGTAACACAGAGGTAGCCAGGCATGTCCCTGGATTATCCAGGCATCTCCTTTGTGCACCGTAGCATCTCCTCAAGGTACACAAGCAGCTCCAGGGGAAACCAGGCATCTTTCTAGAGACCCGCAGTGCTTCCCTGTGTTCCACAAGCACCTCCCAGGGCGACACAAGCTTGTTTCCAAAAACCATTGCTTCTCACCTGAGGAAACATACATCTCCCTGAAGACTCCAAGCATCGTTCTTGGGCACTAAGCAATATTGTTGGAGCACCCAAGCATCGCAACGGGGCAAAAAAGCACCTGCTCATGTGTCGTGGTTTAACCTGGCCGGCAGCTAAACACCACGCAGCCGTTCGCTCACCCTCCCCCTCCCTCTCTGGGACGGGGGAGAGAAATGGAAAGTGAAGCCCGTGAGTTGAGATAAAGACAATTTAATAAGACAGGAAAATAATAATAAAATAATAAAATAATAATAATAATAATAATAATAATAATAATAATAATAATAATAATAATAATAATACAATGGTGATAATAGTACTACTACTAATAATATGTACAAACAAGTGATGCACAATACAATTGCTCACCACCCGTTGACCGATGCCCAGCCTAACCCCGAGCAGTCCGGCCCCCTTCCCCAGCTAGCCACCCCTATATATTGTTTAGCATGCCGTCAGATGGTATGGAATACCCCTTTGGCTAGTTTGGGTCACCTATCCTGGGTTTGTCCCCTCCCAGCTCTTACTGCACCCCCAGCCTGCCCGTTGGCAGGACAGAGCAAAAGGCTGAGATGTCCTTGGCTTAGTATAAGCACTGCTCTGCAACAATTAAAACATTGAGGTGTTATCAGCACTCTTCTCATACCAAGCCAAAACACAGCATTCCACCAGCTACTAGGAAGAAAATTCTGTTCTAACTGAAACCAGGACACCAGGGAACTCAACAACACTCTTGGAGCACTCAACAACATTCTTGGAACACTCAGGACCCTCCCTAGAGGAGACAAACTGCTCTCTGCAGTACTCAAGCAAATACCGGGACACTCAAGTATCTCCCAGGGCAATAGGAGCATCTTCCTAGGTAGACCAAGGAGCTGTCTTCCCAGAGCACACAAGCACCTCCCTCCCCAGGGCACATAAGCATATCCCTGTTGCACCCAAGGTTCTCCCTTGGTCATTCAGACATCTCCATGGAGGTCCTAAGCATCTTGGAGGAACACGCAAGCTCCTCCCTAGGAACACCACTCATCTGAGAGATGGGCGATCACCAACCGCATGAAGTTCAATAAGAGCAAGTGCTGGGTCCTGCACCTGGGACGGGGAAACCCTGGCTGCACGTACAGACTGGGCGATGAGACGCTGGAGAGCAGCCTAGAAGAGAGGGATCTGGGGGTCGTGGTAGACAGCAAGTTGAATATGAGCCAGCAGTGTGCCCTGGCAGCCAGGAGGGCCAACAGTGTCCTGGGGTGCATCAAACACGGCATCACTAGTAGGTCAAGGGAGGTGATTGTCCCGCTCTACTCTGCGCTGGTGCGGCCTCACCTGGAGTACTGTGTGCAGTTCTGGGCACCACAGTATAAAAAGGACATGAAACTGTTGGAAAGTGTCCAGAGGAGGGCTACGAAGATGGTGAAAGGCCTGGAGGGGAAGACGTACGAGGAATGGCTGAGGGCACTGGGCCTGTTCAGCCTGGAGAAGAGGAGGCTGAGGGGAGACCTCATCGCAGTCTGCAACTTCCTCGTAAGGGGGTGTCGAGAGGCAGGAGACCTTTTCTCCATTAACACCAGTGACAGGACCCGCGGGAACAGGGTTAAGCTGAGGCAGGGGAAATTTAGGCTTGACATCAGGAGGAGGTTCTTCACAGAGAGGGTGGTTGCACACTGGAACAGGCTCCCCAGGGAAGTGGCCACTGCACCGAGCCTGTCTGAATTTAAGAAGAGATTGGACTGTGCACTTAGTCACATGGTCTGAACTTTTGGGTAGACCTGTGCGGTGTCAAGAGTTGGACTTGATGATCCTTAAGGGTCCCTTCCAACTCAGGATATTCTATGATTCTATGATTCTATGATTTTTTATTTCTTTGCTTCGTGTTCCTGTCAGTGCTTTGCTTTACCTTCTCTGCTCTTCTGTACCTTTCTTAGCCTTGCTGTGCTTTGCTTTGACTCAAACTGCTTTCTTTCCTTGGCTTTCCCTTTCCTGGCACCGCTTTGTTTTTCCCCGTGCTCCTTTCCTTAGCTTTGCTGTCTTTGTTCATGAAACTTGTTTATGAACATGTAGAAAAGTTAGCCGGCCTGCAGCCCGACAGCTGTCCCCTCGGAGCTGGCGGGCAGGGACAGGGATCTGGCTACCGGGCCAGGTCTATTTTGTTGCCCACCGTTGTCCGGAGAGCCACCAGGTGGGCTCTGTTGCTATTCGTCTGGGGAGGGGTGTGGGTTGAGAACAACAATAAATAACTATTCGATTCCTAAAACTAAAGGGGGAAACAGACGGAGAATACTATTATTATTACTACTACTACTAATATTTTTATTACGTTTTAATGATATTTATTTCTATTACTATTTAATGCTTTTATTTCTAATAGCTTTTTAGTAGTATATAATAATAATAACAATAACAATTTATATAATGATAAACAGCTAAAGCAAACCAGCCAGGCAGCCAGCCAAACTGAGTGGCACAGGTGGGGAGCCGTTCACGGCCGAGCAGGAGCCTCTGATGTCAGAGCGAGAGGCGGCCCGAGGCAACCGGGGGCCGCTGCCACACCCTGGCCTTCTCAAATGCCCAGCTCCCCATAACCCAGCGATTTCGACTGACGCTAAGTTAACTACGCATTTTGTTTTGGCAGCACCGTTTTGCTTTGCTTTGCTTTCCCTGGCCCTGCGTTGCTTTGCTTTGCTTTGTATTCGTGGCACTGCTTCGCTTTTCCTGGCCCTCTTTCACTTTGGTTTTTCTGTTCCTCACCATGCTTTGCTTTTCCTGGCCTCGCCTTGTTTCGTTTTGCTTGACTTTGTATTCGTGACACCGCTTTTCTTTCCCCGGACCTCCTTTGCTTTGGATTTTCTCACCCTTCTTTGTTTTGCTTTTGCTGGCCCTACCTCGCTTTGTTTTGCTTTAGTTTGTATTCGTGACACCACTTTTCTTTTCCTGGACCTCTTCCGCTTTGGTTTTTCTTGCCCTGCTTCGTTTTGCTTTTCCCGGCCCTTCTTGGCTTTGCTTTTCCTTTTGCCTTTTTCTTTTCCCTGGCAGGGCTATGCTTTGTCTCGCTCCGCTTTCCGTTGCATTGCTCAGCTCTGCTTTGCCGTGCTAGGTAGGCTTCTTTTGCAGACCGTCGCACCGATTTGGGCGATGAGTCGATCGGTGTATTGACGAAGGCATAAACCCTCGGGCGCACACCGTGGCCTCCCCGCAGCCCGACGACTGTCCCCTGGGAGCTGGAGGGTGGGGACAGGAAGCCTGGCCACCCACCCAGCACGGTCTATTCCTCATCCCCCGCTGTTCGGCGAGCCGCCAGGTGGGTCCCGCTGCTGCTGTTCGTCTGGGGATGGGGTTGGGTGAGGTTTTTTAGGACGATAAGTGACATGACACGATTCCCAATGATTTTGGTTCGTTTTGCTTTGCTTTACTTTTCCTTGCTTTACTTTTCGTTGCTCTTCCCCGCTTTGCTTTTCCTGCACCTGCTTCGACATGCTTTCCTTAGAACTGCCTATTTTTGGGGGGTTTTGGTTTGTATTCCCGGCACCGAATCCTTTTCTTTGCTCTGCTTTGCTGTTCCTACTCTGCTTTGCTTTTTTGCTCTGTTGATGTGTTTACACACTCGGGAACGCTGGGTCACCTCATTCGGCCTCCCCACAGCCCGCCAACCGTCCCTTCGCAGCTGGCAGGTGGGGGTGTGGGGGTCGGCCACCCAGCCAAGTCTATTCCAGTACCCCTGCTGACTGGGGAGCCGCCACCTGAGCTCAACTGCCGTTTGCCTGAGGAGGCGGGTGGGGGGGGGGGAGGAGGAGGAGCTGAGGAGTGGAGGGGTGGGGGAGGTTTTGAAAGACGGTAAGGAATGACAGGATTCCTAAAGCTACAGCAGAAAACAGGCAACGGAACAAACTAATAACAAACATAAAGATAACAGCATTTATTTTCCAAAGCAGCTAAAGCAAAGCGGCCAGGCAGTCAGCCGCACTGAGTGGCACAGGTGGCGAGCCTCTCGCGGCCAAGCAAGAACCTCTGACGTCAGAGCGAGCGGCGGCCCGAAGCAGCCGGGGTCCGCTCTCTCCCCCCGCCCCCTCCCTCCTCGTGGAGCCACCAGGTCTACTTCTCCCTCCTCCTCCCCGCTGTCTCCCCCCCCCCCCCCCCCCGCCCCCTCCCGCCTCGTGGAGCCATCAGGTCTACCCCGCCGTCAGGGCCATCGGTCTAGCCATCACGGCCACTGCTAGAGGGCGGCCAGAGATGAGAGTAAGAAGTCTGGAAGGCAAGCTTCATTTACTTTGGCATGAAATGATAGCCCCCTGCTATCATTGTCAGGTGGACACAACAAAAGCCCCTTCTCTCTGCCCACCCCCTAACCTCGCACCTTTGAGTGTCCCCTTGCCCACCAGGACTTTCCGTGCATGACCAGCAAAGTGCCCGGACCCTGGCAGCCTATCTCCTCCCACCCCCTCCCTCCTCGTGGAGCCACCAGGTCTACTTCTCCCTCCTCCCCGCTGTCCTCCCCGCCCCCTCCCTCCTCGTGGAGCCACCAGGTCTACTTCTCCCTACTCCCCGCTGTCCTCCCCGCCCCCTCCCTCCTCGTGGAGCCACCAGGTCTACTTCTCCCTCCTCCCCGCTGTCCTCCCCGCCCCCTCCCTCCTCGTGGAGCCACCAGGTCTACTTCTCCCTCCTCCTCCCCGCTGTCCTCCCCGCCCCCTCCCTCTTCGTGGAGCCACCAGGTCTACTTCTCCCTCCTCCTCCTCCCCGCTCCCCCCGCCCCCTCCCTCCTCGTGGAGCCACCAGGTCTACTTCTCCCTCCCCGCGGCGCCGGCTCCTCTCCCCCCACCCCTCCCGCCCGCCGCACCGCAGCCCCGCCGAGCAGTTGGGCGGGGGGGGCGGCGAGAGGGGCAATCCTCCTAGCTCGTCGCCGGCCGCTCTGCTCGGCGGGAAGCCGGCGCCACACGTAGGCGAGAGGGATACGCATTATTCCGGGCACGGAGCTTCAA
>NC_092604.1:0-85000 GCF_047663525.1 Anas platyrhynchos
CTAACCCTAACCCTAACCCTAACCCTAACCCTAACCCTAACCCTAACCCTAACCCTAACCCTAACCCTAACCCTAACCCTAACCCTAACCTAACCCTAACCCTAACCCTAACCCTAACCCTAACCCTAACCCTAACCCTAACCCTAACCCTAACCCTAACCCTAACCCTAACCCTAACCCTAACCCTAACCCTAACCCTAACCCTAACCCTAACCCTAACCCTAACCCTAACCCTAACCCTAACCCTAACCCTAACCCTAACCCTAACCTAACCCTAACCCTAACCCTAACCCTAACCCTAACCCCTAACCCTAACCCTAACCCTAACCCTAACCCTAACCCTAACCCTAACCCTAACCCTAACCCTAACCCTAACCCTAACCCTAACCCTAACCCTAACCCTAACCCTAACCCTAACCCTAACCCTAACCCTAACCCTAACCCTAACCTAACCCTAACCCTAACCCTAACCCTAACCCTAACCCTAACCCTAACCCTAACCCTAACCCTAACCCTAACCCTAACCCTAACCCTAACCCTAACCCTAACCCTAACCCTAACCCTAACCCTAACCCTAACCCTAACCCTAACCTAACCCTAACCCTAACCCTAACCCTAACCCTAACCTAACCCTAACCCTAACCCTAACCCTAACCCTAACCCTAACCCTAACCCTAACCCTAACCCTAACCCTAACCCTAACCCTAACCCTAACCCTAACCCTAACCCTAACCCTAACCCTAACCCTAACCCTAACCCTAACCCTAACCCTAACCCTAACCCTAACCCTAACCCTAACCCTAACCCTAACCCTAACCCTAACCCTAACCCTAACCCTAACCCTAACCCTAACCCTAACCCTAACCCTAACCCTAACCCTAACCCTAACCCTAACCCTAACCCTAACCCTAACCCTAACCCTAACCCTAACCTAACCCTAACCCTAACCCTAACCCTAACCCTAACCCTAACCCTAACCCTAACCCTAACCCTAACCCTAACCCTAACCCTAACCCTAACCCTAACCCTAACCCTAACCCTAACCCTAACCCTAACCCTAACCCTAACCCTAACCCTAACCCTAACCCTAACCCTAACCCTAACCCTAACCCTAACCCTAACCCTAACCCTAACCCTAACCCTAACCCTAACCCTAACCCTAACCCTAACCCTAACCCTAACCCTAACCCTAACCCTAACCCTAACCCTAACCCTAACCCTAACCCTAACCCTAACCCTAACCCTAACCCTAACCCTAACCCTAACCCTAACCCTAACCCTAACCCTAACCCTAACCCTAACCCTAACCCTAACCCTAACCCTAACCCTAACCCTAACCCTAACCCTAACCCTAACCCTAACCCTAACCCTAACCCTAACCCTAACCCTAACCCTAACCCTAACCCTAACCCTAACCCTAACCCTAACCCTAACCCTAACCCTAACCCTAACCCTAACCCTAACCCTAACCCTAACCCTAACCCTAACCCTAACCCTAACCCTAACCCTAACCCTAACCTAACCCTAACCCTAACCCTAACCCTAACCCTAACCCTAACCCTAACCTAACCCTAACCCTAACCCTAACCCTAACCCTAACCCTAACCCTAACCCTAACCCTAACCCTAACCCTAACCCTAACCCTAACCCTAACCCTAACCCTAACCCTAACCCTAACCCTAACCCTAACCCTAACCCTAACCCTAACCTAACCCTAACCCTAACCCTAACCCTAACCCTAACCCTAACCCTAACCCTAACCCTAACCCTAACCCTAACCCTAACCCTAACCCTAACCCTAACCCTAACCCTAACCCTAACCCTAACCCTAACCCTAACCCTAACCCTAACCCTAACCCTAACCCTAACCCTAACCCTAACCCTAACCCTAACCCTAACCCTAACCCTAACCCTAACCCTAACCCTAACCCTAACCCTAACCCTAACCCTAACCTAACCCTAACCCTAACCCTAACCCTAACCCTAACCCTAACCCTAACCCTAACCCTAACCCTAACCCTAACCCTAACCCTAACCCTAACCCTAACCCTAACCTAACCCTAACCCTAACCCTAACCCTAACCCTAACCCTAACCCTAACCCTAACCCTAACCCTAACCCTAACCCTAACCCTAACCCTAACCCTAACCCTAACCTAACCCTAACCCTAACCCTAACCCTAACCTAACCCTAACCCTAACCCTAACCCTAACCCTAACCCTAACCTAACCCTAACCCTAACCCTAACCCTAACCCTAACCCTAACCCTAACCCTAACCCTAACCCTAACCCTAACCCTAACCCTAACCCTAACCCTAACCCTAACCCTAACCCTAACCCTAACCCTAACCCTAACCCTAACCCTAACCCTAACCCTAACCCTAACCCTAACCCTAACCCTAACCCTAACCCTAACCCTAACCCTAACCCTAACCTAACCCTAACCCTAACCCTAACCCTAACCCTAACCCTAACCCTAACCCTAACCCTAACCCTAACCCTAACCCTACCCTAACCCTAACCCTAACCCTAACCCTAACCCTAACCCTAACCCTAACCCTAACCCTAACCCTAACCCTAACCCTAACCCTAACCCTAACCCTAACCCTAACCCTAACCCTAACCCTAACCCTAACCCTAACCCTAACCCTAACCCTAACCCTAACCCTAACCCTAACCCTAACCCTAACCCTAACCCTAACCCTAACCCTAACCCTAACCCTAACCCTAACCCTAACCCTAACCCTAACCCTAACCCTAACCCTAACCTAACCCTAACCCTAACCCTAACCCTAACCCTAACCCTAACCCTAACCCTAACCCTAACCCTAACCCTAACCCTAACCCTAACCCTAACCCTAACCCTAACCCTAACCCTAACCCTAACCCTAACCCTAACCCTAACCCTAACCCTAACCCTAACCCTAACCCTAACCTAACCCTAACCCTAACCCTAACCCTAACCCTAACCCTAACCCTAACCCTAACCCTAACCCTAACCCTAACCCTAACCCTAACCCTAACCCTAACCCTAACCCTAACCCTAACCCTAACCCTAACCCTAACCCTAACCCTAACCCTAACCCTAACCCTAACCCTAACCCTAACCCTAACCCTAACCCTAACCCTAACCCTAACCCTAACCCTAACCCTAACCCTAACCCTAACCCTAACCCTAACCCTAACCCTAACCCTAACCCTAACCCTAACCCTAACCCTAAACCCTAACCCTAACCCTAACCCTAACCCTAACCCTAACCCTAACCCTAACCCTAACCCTAACCCTAACCCTAACCCTAACCCTAACCCTAACCCTAACCCTAACCCTAACCCTAACCCTAACCCTAACCCTAACCCTAACCCTAACCCTAACCCTAACCCTAACCCTAACCCTAACCCTAACCCTAACCCTAACCCTAACCCTAACCCTAACCCTAACCCTAACCCTAACCCTAACCCTAACCCTAACCCTAACCCTAACCCTAACCCTAACCCTAACCCTAACCCTAACCCTAACCCTAACCCTAACCCTAACCCTAACCCTAACCCTAACCCTAACCCTAACCCTAACCCTAACCCTAACCCTAACCCTAACCCTAACCCTAACCCTAACCCTAACCCTAACCCTAACCCTAACCCTAACCCTAACCCTAACCCTAACCCTAACCCTAACCCTAACCCTAACCCTAACCCTAACCCTAACCCTAACCCTAACCCTAACCCTAACCCTAACCCTAACCCTAACCCTAACCCTAACCCTAACCCTAACCCTAACCCTAACCCTAACCCTAACCCTAACCCTAACCCTAACCCTAACCCTAACCCTAACCCTAACCCTAACCCTAACCCTAACCCTAACCCTAACCCTAACCCTAACCCTAACCCTAACCCTAACCCTAACCCTAACCCTAACCCTAACCCTAACCCTAACCCTAACCCTAACCCTAACCCTAACCCTAACCCTAACCCTAACCCTAACCCTAACCCTAACCCTAACCCTAACCCTAACCCTAACCCTAACCCTAACCCTAACCCTAACCCTAACCCTAACCCTAACCCTAACCCTAACCCTAACCCTAACCCTAACCCTAACCCTAACCCTAACCCTAACCCTAACCCTAACCCTAACCCTAACCCTAACCCTAACCCTAACCCTAACCCTAACCCTAACCCTAACCCTAACCCTAACCCTAACCCTAACCCTAACCCTAACCCTAACCCTAACCCTAACCCTAACCCTAACCCTAACCCTAACCCTAACCCTAACCCTAACCCTAACCCTAACCCTAACCCTAACCCTAACCCTAACCCTAACCCTAACCCTAACCCTAACCCTAACCCTAACCCTAACCCTAACCCTAACCCTAACCCTAACCCTAACCCTAACCCTAACCCTAACCCTAACCCTAACCCCCCAACCCCCTAACCCCCAACCCTAAACCCCCAACCCTAAACCCCGACCCCCCAACCCTAACAGATCTAACCCTAACACTCTAACCCTAACCCCCCAAGTACCCAACCCCAACCCCCAAACCCCCTAATCCCCCAACCCCCTAATCCCCAAAACCGCCGCCGTTGACCCCAAGGTGGCCGCTGGTGACGCCGGTAGGGCCACCGGGCGCCCCGCGGGCCACTGGGAGCGGAAGACGGGCATGAAGCTGCCGGTGGACGGCGGCCACGCTAAAATGCTAGGTCAGCCGCGGGTTGGGGATCTGGGGAGGGGCACCCCATAGGGTCACAACCCCCCCAAAACCCCCCCGGCCCCATAGAGACCCCCCCCAGCCCCACAGATCCCACCCCAAACCCTGTAGGTGCTCCCCCAAGCCCTACAAGCAGCTTCTCCAGATGTTCCCCACAACCTCCCAGCCCCACAAGTACAATGTGTCCGGGCAGCGCCGCGCTTAAATGTGTCCGGGCGGCGCCGCGCTTAAATGTGTCCGGGCGGCGCCGCGCTTAAATGTGTCCGGGCGGCGCCGCGCTAAAGTGTGCCCTAACCCTAACCCTAACCCTAGCCCTAACCCTAACCCTAACCCTAACCCTAACCCTAACCCTAACCCTAGCCCTAACCCTAACCCTGCATTTCCAGGCATGCTCTGGGCACCCAACATGGCCTCCCGGAAGCCTGGTGCCGGAAAACTATATTTACCAGCATTCCTTGGACAGCCGGCACAGCCAATCACGGGCCGAGTTTTCGAGAATTACATTTACCAGCACGCACTGTAACCCTAGCCCTTACCGCCTTTACAAAAAAGCCTCAAGCCCTAACCCTAAAAATCCTCGAAACCCCTACAGACATAACCCAAAATATTTACCACACTAAACACCTGAAGACCTATGCCTAAAACTCCTAACCCAATAAATTAAGACGTTCAAATCCCAAGCCCACAAAATTAAGACGTTCAAATCCCAAGCCCAAAAAATAGGACTCTCAAAACCTAAACCCAAAAACTAAAACCTAAAAACCCAAAAACCTAAACCCAAAAACGCTCCAAACACTAATCCAAAAAAATAAGACGCTCAAAGCACTAACACAAAATATTAAGATGCTCAAAACCCTAACGCAAAAAATTAAGATGCTCCAAACCCTAACCCAAAAAATTAGGACACTCAAAACCCTAACCCTGGAGAACCTAACCTGAAAAAATAAATAAATAAATAAATAAATAAAAATAAAATTTTAAAACCCTAACCCTAAATAATTGACCAAAAAGAAAACCCTAAGACCCTAACCCTAAAAAACCTTTCAACACTACAACCCATAAACTCTAAAACCCTAACACACTAACCCTGAAAAACTTAAAACCTTAACCCCCAAATCCCTAAAATACTAACCGTTAAAAATCCAAACCTAAACAACTTAAAATCCTAAACATAAACCCTGAGAATACTTACCCTGAAACCCAACCCTAGTGCCCTACCCCTGAAACCTTAAAACCGTGAATCAATCTTTGGAAAATAACATAGGCTCAGGAGAGGATCTCACTACGCTTACCCTGATTCTGACTCTGACCCTGACCCTGACCCTGACCCTACCCCTAACCCTAAGCCTAACCCTCTAACCCTAACCCTAACACTAACCCAAAACCTAACCCTAACCCTAACCCTACCCCTAACCCTAAGCCCTAACCATAAACCTAACCCCCTAACCCTAACCCCCTAACCCTAACCCTAACCCTAACCCTAACCCTAACCCCTAACCATAAACCTAACCCCCTAACCCTAACCCTAACCCCCTAACCATAACCCTAGCCCTAACCCTAACAAACCCTAACCCTAACCCAAAACCCTAAACCTAAACCGAGCCCTAACCCGAACCCTAACCCTAACCCTAACCCTAACCCGCCTAACCCTAACCCTAACCCTAACCCCGAACCCGAACCCTAACCATAACCCTAATGAACCCTAAGCCTAACCCTATCCCTAACCCTAACGCTAACATTAACCCTAACCCTAAACCTAACTCCCTGACCATAACCCTAACCCTAACCCAAACCCAAACCCCAAACCCTAACACGACCCCTAACCCTAACCCCTAACCCTAACCCTACCGCCCCAACACTACCCCTAACCCCCTAACGATAACGCTAGCCCTAACCCTAACGAACCCTAACCCTAAACCAAAACCCTAACCCAAACCCTAACCCTAACCCCCTGGCAACCACACCCCGCACACTTGGTTCCCCTCTCATTTTGGTTCCCTCCCATCCCCCCCGTTGTTTTCCCCCCAAGACCCATGGACCGCCCCGGTGCGCCCCGCAAATGAGTCCCCCGGCAAACGCACCCCGCACTCTTGGTTCCACCGTCATTTTGGTTCCCCCCCCCGGTGCGCACCGCAAATGTGTCTCCCCGGAAACCGTACCCCGAACACTTGGTTCCCCCCTCATTTTGGTTCCCCCCCCCGGTGCGCCCCGCAAATGCGTCCCCCCGGCAACCGCACCCCGCACACTTGGTTCCCCCCTCATTTTGGTTCCCCACCACCCTTGGGGTCCCCCCAAGCCCCATGGACCCTCCCCCCCTTGGTGCCCCCCCCCCATTTTGTCCCCCCTTGCCGTCCTACCCGTGCCCGCAGCAGCCGCTCGCGCTCCGACAGCGCCTCCCGCACCCGACACTGCATCTCGGCCAGGTGGAGGAAGGCGCTGGGGGGGGGGGAATAAATTGGGGGGGGTCAATTTGGGGGGGGTCTGGGGGCATTTTGGGGGTTGGGGGCGCATTTAGGGGGCGGAGGGGACTTGTTCTCACCTGTAGGACTCGGCGTCGAGCCCCCCCGGGGGCAGCTGCAGGGCCAGGATGCCTGGGGGGGTGTGGGGAGGGGCATGTCAGCACCCCCCAGACCGAAACCCCAAAACCGCTGCCGTTGACCCCAAAACCGCCGCCGTTGACCCCAAGGTGGCCGCTGGTGACGCCGGTAGGGCCACTGGGCGCCCCGCGGGCCACAAGTACCCAACTCCAACCCCCAAACCCCCCAACCCTAACCCCCCAACCCTAACCCCCGACCCCCCAACCATAACCCCCTAACCCTAACGGATCTAACCCTAACCCTAACCCTCTAACCCTAACCCCCAAACCCCTAACCCCCAAACCCTAACCCCATAACCCTAACGGATCTAACCCTAACCCTCTAACCCTAACCCCACAACCCCCTAACCCCCCAACCCTAACCCCCTAACCCTAACGGATCTAACCCTAACCCCCCAACCCTAATAGATCTAACCCTAACCCTAATCCTCTAACCCTAACCCCCCAACCCCTAACCCCCCAAGTACCCAACCCCAACCCCCAAACCCCCTAACCCTAACCCCCCAACCCCCTAACCCTAACCCCCCAACCCCCTAACCCCCAACCCTAAACCCCCAACCCTAACCCCCTAACCCTAACGGATCTAACCCTAATCCTCTAACCCTAACGCCCAAACCCCCAAACCCCCTAACCCTAACCCCCCAACCCTAACCCCCGACCCCCCAACCATAACCCCCTAACCCTAACGGATCTAACCCTAACCCTAACCCTCTAACCCTAACCCCCCAACCCCCTAACCCCCCAACCCTAACCCCCGACCCCCCAACCGATCTAACCCTAACCCTAACCCTCTAACCCTAACCCCCCAACCCTAACCCCCGACCCCCCAACCCTAACCCTAACGGATCTAACCCTAACCCCCCAACCCTAATAGATCTAACCCTAACCCTAATCCTCTAACCCTAACCCCCCATCCTAACCCCCCAAGTACCCAACCCCAACCCCCAAACCCCCTAACCCTAACCCCCCAACCCCCATACCCCACACCCTAAACCCCCAACCCTAAATCCCTAACCGTAACGGATCTAACCCTAATCCTCTAACCCTAACGCCCAAACCCCCTAACCCCCTAACCCTAATGGATCTAAGCCTAACCCTAACCCTCTAACCCTAACCCCCCCAACCCCCTAACCCCCTAACCCTAACGGATCTAACCCTAATCCTCTAACCCTAACGCACAAACCCCCTAACCCCCTAACCCTAACAGATCTAAGCCTAACCCTAACCCCCCAACCCTAACCCCCGACTCCCCAACCATAACCCCCTAACCCTAACGGATCTAACCCTAACCCTAACCCTCTAACCCTAACCCCCCAACCCCCTAACCCCCCAACCCTAACCCCCTAACCCTAACGGATCTAACCCTAACCCTCTAACCCTAACCCCCCAACCCCCTAACCCCCCAACCCTAACCCCCTAACCCTAACGGATCTAACCCTAACCCCCCAACCCTAATACATCTAACCCTAACCCTAATCCTCTAACCCTAACCCCCCAACACCTAACCCCCCAAGTACCCAACCCCAACCCCCAAACCCCCTAACCCTAACCCCCCAACCCCCTAACCCCCAACCCTAAACCCCCAACCCTAAACCCCGACCCCCCAACCCTAACAGATCTAACCCTAACACTCTAACCCTAACCCCCCAAGTACCCAACCCCAACCCCCAAACCCCCTAATCCCCCAACCCCCTAACCCCCAACCCTAAACCCCCAACCCTAACCCCCAAACCCCAACCCTAACCCCCTAACCCTAACGGATCTAACCCTAACCCTAACCCTAACCCCAGGGACCCCCATTCTCATTTTGGTTCCCCCCCCCTCATTTTGGTTCCCCCCCCCGGTGCGCCCCACAAATGGGTCCCCCCGGAAACAAAACCCCGCACACTTGGTTCCCCCCTCATTTTGGTTCCCCCCCCCGGTGCGCCTCGCAAATGGGTCCCCCCGGAAACAAAACCCCGCACATTTGGTTCCCCCCTCATTTTGGTTCCCCCCCCCGGTGCGCCCCGCAAATGTGTCCCCCCGGAAACAAAACCCCGCACACTTGGTTCCCCACTAATTTTGGTTCCCCCCCCCGGTGCGCCCCACAAATGTGTCCCCCGGAAACAAAATCCCGCACACTTGGTTCCCCACTAATTTTGGTTCCCCCCCCCCCGGTGCGCCCCACAAATGTGTCCCCCGGAAACAAAACCCCGCACACTTGGTTCCCCCCTCTTTTTGGTTCCCCCCCCCCGGTGCGCCCCACTAATGTGTCCCCCCGGAAACAAAACCCCGCACACTTGGTTCCCCCCCATTTTGGTTCCCCCCCACGCCCCCCCGCTTGGGTCCCCCCTAGCCCCATGGACCCCCCCCCCGGTGCGCCCCGCAAATGCGTCCCCCCGGCACTGCACCCCCCAAACTTGGTTCCCCCCTCCTTTTGGTTCCCCCCCACCCTTGGGGTCCCCCCAAGCCCCATGGACCCCCCCCCCCTTGGTGCCCCCCCTCCATTTTGTCTCCCCCCCCGTCCTACCCGTGCCCGCAGCAGTCGCTCGCACTCTGCCAGCGCCTTCCGCACCCGATGCTGCATCTCGGCCAGGTGGAGGCAAGCGCTGGAGGGGGGGGAATAAATTGGGGGGGGTCAATTTGGGGGGGGTCTGGGGGCATTTTGGGGGTTGGGGGCGCATTTAGGGGGCAGAGGGGACTTGTTCTCACCTGTAGGACTCGGCGTCGAGCCCCCCCGGGGGCAGCTGCAGGGCCAGGATGCCTGGGGGGGTGTGGGGAGGGGCATGTCAGCACCCCCCAGACCGAAACCCCAAAACCGCTGCCGTTGACCCCAAAACCGCCGCTGTTGACCCCAAGGTGGCCGCTGGTGACGCCGGTAGGGCCACTGGGCGCCCCGCGGGCCACAAGTACCCAACTCCAACCCCCAAACCCCCCAACCCTAACCCCCCAACCCTAACCCCCGACCCCCCAACCATAACCCCCTAACCCTAACGGATCTAACCCTAACCCTAACCCTCTAACCCTAACCCCCAAACCCCTAACCCCCAAACCCTAACCCCATAACCCTAACGGATCTAACCCTAACCCTCTAACCCTAACCCCCCAACCCCCTAACCCCCCAACCCTAACCCCCTAACCCTAACGGATCTAACCCTAACCCCCCAACCCTAATAGATCTAACCCTAACCCTAATCCTCTAACCCTAACCCCCCAACCCCTAACCCCCCAAGTACCCAACCCCAACCCCCAAACCCCCTAACCCTAACCCCCCAACCCCCTAACCCTAACCCCCCAACCCCCTAACCCCCAACCCTAAACCCCCAACCCTAACCCCCTAACCCTAACGGATCTAACCCTAATCCTCTAACCCTAACGCCCAAACCCCCAAACCCCCTAACCCTAACCCCCCAACCCTAACCCCCGACCCCCCAACCATAACCCCCTAACCCTAACGGATCTAACCCTAACCCTAACCCTCTAACCCTAACCCCCCAACCCCCTAACCCCCCAACCCTAACCCCCGACCCCCCAACCGATCTAACCCTAACCCTAACCCTCTAACCCTAACCCCCCAACCCTAACCCCCGACCCCCCAACCCTAACCCTAACGGATCTAACCCTAACCCCCCAACCCTAATAGATCTAACCCTAACCCTAATCCTCTAACCCTAACCCCCCATCCTAACCCCCCAAGTACCCAACCCCAACCCCCAAACCCCCTAACCCTAACCCCCCAACCCCCTAACCCCACACCCTAAACCCCCAACACTAAACCCCTAACCGTAACGGATCTAACCCTAATCCTCTAACCCTAACGCCCAAACCCCCTAACCCCCTAACCCTAATGGATCTAAGCCTAACCCTAACCCTCTAACCCTAACCCCCCCAACCCCCTAACCCCCTAACCCTAACGGATCTAACCCTAATCCTCTAACCCTAACGCCCAAACCCCCTAACCCCCTAACCCTAATTGATCTAAGCCTAACCCTAACCCTCTAACCCTAACCCCCCCAACCCCCTAACCCCCTAACCCTAACGGATCTAACCCTAATCCTCTAACCCTCTAACCCTAACCCCCAAACCCCTAACCCCCAAACCCTAACCCCATAACCCTAACGGATCTAACCCTAACCCTCTAACCCTAACCCCCCAACCCCCTAACCCCCCAACCCTAACCCCCTAACCCTAACGGATCTAACCCTAACCCCCCAACCCTAATACATCTAACCCTAACCCTAATCCTCTAACCCTAACCCCCCAACACCTAACCCCCCAAGTACCCAACCCCAACCCCCAAACCCCCTAACCCTAACCCCCCAACCCCCTAACCCCACACCCTAAACCCCCAACCCTAAACCCCGACCCCCCAACCCTAACAGATCTAACCCTAACACTCTAACCCTAACCCCCCAAGTACCCAACCCCAACCCCCAAACCCCCTAACCCCCCAACCCCCTAACCCCCCAACCCTAACCCCCTAACCCTAACGGATCTAACCCTAACCCCCCAACCCTAATAGATCTAACCCTAACCCTAATCCTCTAACCCTAACCCCCCAACCCCTAACCCCCCAAGTACCCAACCCCAACCCCCAAACCCCCTAACCCTAACCCCCCAACCCCCTAACCCTAACCCCCCAACCCCCTAACCCCCAACCCTAAACCCCCAACCCTAACCCCCTAACCCTAACGGATCTAACCCTAATCCTCTAACCCTAACGCCCAAACCCCCAAACCCCCTAACCCTAACCCCCCAACCCTAACCCCCGACCCCCCAACCATAACCCCCTAACCCTAACGGATCTAACCCTAACCCTAACCCTCTAACCCTAACCCCCCAACCCCCTAACCCCCCAACCCTAACCCCCGACCCCCCAACCGATCTAACCCTAACCCTAACCCTCTAACCCTAACCCCCCAACCCTAACCCCCGACCCCCCAACCCTAACCCTAACGGATCTAACCCTAACCCCCCAACCCTAATAGATCTAACCCTAACCCTAATCCTCTAACCCTAACCCCCCATCCTAACCCCCCAAGTACCCAACCCCAACCCCCAAACCCCCTAACCCTAACCCCCCAACCCCCTAACCCCACACCCTAAACCCCCAACACTAAACCCCTAACCGTAACGGATCTAACCCTAATCCTCTAACCCTAACGCCCAAACCCCCTAACCCCCTAACCCTAATGGATCTAAGCCTAACCCTAACCCTCTAACCCTAACCCCCCCAACCCCCTAACCCCCTAACCCTAACGGATCTAACCCTAATCCTCTAACCCTAACGCCCAAACCCCCTAACCCCCTAACCCTAATTGATCTAAGCCTAACCCTAACCCTCTAACCCTAACCCCCCCAACCCCCTAACCCCCTAACCCTAACGGATCTAACCCTAATCCTCTAACCCTCTAACCCTAACCCCCAAACCCCTAACCCCCAAACCCTAACCCCATAACCCTAACGGATCTAACCCTAACCCTCTAACCCTAACCCCCCAACCCCCTAACCCCCCAACCCTAACCCCCTAACCCTAACGGATCTAACCCTAACCCCCCAACCCTAATACATCTAACCCTAACCCTAATCCTCTAACCCTAACCCCCCAACACCTAACCCCCCAAGTACCCAACCCCAACCCCCAAACCCCCTAACCCTAACCCCCCAACCCCCTAACCCCACACCCTAAACCCCCAACCCTAAACCCCGACCCCCCAACCCTAACAGATCTAACCCTAACACTCTAACCCTAACCCCCCAAGTACCCAACCCCAACCCCCAAACCCCCTAATCCCCCAACCCCCTAATCCCCAAAACCGCCGCCGTTGACCCCAAGGTGGCCGCTGGTGACGCCGGTAGGGCCACCGGGCGCCCCGCGGGCCACTGGGAGCGGAAGACGGGCATGAAGCTGCCGGTGGACGGCGGCCACGCTAAAATGCTAGGTCAGCCGCGGGTTGGGGATCTGGGGGGGGGCACCCCATAGGCTCACAACCCCCCCAAAACCCCCCCGGCCCCATAGAGACCCCCCCCAGCCCCACAGATCCCACCCCAAACCCTGTAGGTGCTCCCCCAAGCCCTACAAGCAGCTTCTCCAGATGTTCCCCACAACCTCCCAGCCCCACAAGTACAATGTGTCCGGGCAGCGCCGCGCTTAAATGTGTCCGGGCGGCGCCGCGCTTAAATGTGTCCGGGCGGCGCCGCGCTAAAATGTGTCTGGGCGGCGTCGCGCTAAAGTGTGCCCTAACCCTAACCCTAACCCTAGCCCTAACCCTAGCCCTAACCCTAACCCTAACCCTAACCCTAACCCTAACCCTAGCCCTAACCTTAACCCTGCATTTCCAGGCATGCTCTGTGTAATACACAATAAATGTTTGTTCATTGTCTTTTGTAAAAACAAGGAGTTCTGTTTGAGGAATGGGAGTTGTGAAAACTCCATGCTGAAGTAAGGAGCTGTATAATGCTTAGCTAGACACTATGAAAATTCCTTTGCTTAATGTAACAAAAAAGAGAACCCTCTCCCCTTCTCTCCTTCTGCATCTCAGTAGCCTCTTTTGTTCAAAAAACACTGCTGCAAAGTTCATGTAACCATCTCCTGATAAGTTGTTAAACTAGTGTATCAACACCCTGCCTCCCTGTCTCACGCTGGGCCAACATGACCAAATAAAGAAAGAAGTTGAACCACAACGCCGAGGAAGACTACGGCCTTCATCTTCACGACCACCAGAGGGACAGAGACGACCCCCTAGCAACAGTGCGCGCAGTCGCAGAACATACCCGGACGTGCTGCGTAATCCTGAAATCACCAAGATATAAAAAGGGACCCTGGGGGGGGTGAGGTGCGCGCCGTTGGCGGAGCCGAGACTCCCCGGCCGCCCAGCGCTGTTTTGCTTGCTGTTGCTTACTCAATAAATTCCTTTCTATTATTAAAGCAATGCTCTCTGAAAAATTAATTAAGAGGGAGCTTATAACAAATTTGGTGCCGTGACTCGGATGAAGGCAATCTGATTGAAAGACCTTCGGAGGGGGCGCCCCGCTGATTTCAGCGGCCTTCGCTAGGACTACTTTCATTCAAATCCTTCACCGACGAACCCTAAATTCGGCAGCAAGCAAATAAAGCCGGCAACCCCTAGTAATCTTTGTGCACGAAGACCGAACGAAGACTCAGGAGTGAGTAAGTATAGGCCGGTGATCCGTTCGGTTGGGGTTGGGTATCCTGGAGCGTAGCGTTGTGAGACGTCCAATTGCGGACGAAGCGAGTGCGGACCCCTCGGTAGTGCGGTTCCCACATCCCGCGAGGGACTGGGCCACGAAAAGGGGGAAGCGATTTGTGCGTGTGTGTGTGAAGGCGCTCCAGAAGATGGGACAGAAGAAGAGTAAGCCTTCTGGTCCCATGGGCAGGGTAACGTCTGATGTTAGGTTACCCTGGGATTAATGATTAAAAATTGGCAGGATTCCCCTTTTAGGCGGGGAAGCAATAAAGTAAAAATGATACATTATTGTGTTGAAGTTTGGGGTGGTAAACAGATTCGAGGAGACCACCTTTACTGGCCTGTATTTGGGTCCTTTGAAGATTGGGTTTGCCAGGCCCTAAATATTTATGTAAACTCAAAGGAACCTTTTAGTTTGGAAGAAAGTGAATATGGACATTTGTGGATCAGCTTGGAAACTCAAGCCGATTTATATCCTCTAAAAGAAAAAGGAGGGGATGGGAGGCAGAAGAAAAACCGAGAATTAGAGATCCCAGCCCCACTGTCTCCCTATATTTCACCACCACCACCTGCAGCCCCTCCGACTCCCGGGCTTCCTAATCCGCAACCCCAGGGAGACTCTGATAGCGACTCTGACTCTAGCGTTCAGGGACCAGTGACTAGGAATATGTGGCCATCCCCATTAACTCCGGGGACGTCCGAGATTTTAAGAAAGAGACAGGAGGAGGGTAAGCAAGCTTTAATGGCAACTGACACAATGTTTCCAGCTGCTGAGGAATGATTGTAACTGGAATAATAACTGTACATTGTATATTGTATATATAAAAGCCCGGGCATTTTTGTTAAAGTGTTCTTTTATACATATGTTAATATGTAAATATGAAAGTATAAGAACTGCCATTGAGGTGTATGTTTAAGGGAACAAAATTTTCCCAGGCATATTATCGGTTCATCAGGTTTAAATGTTCCCAGTGTAATTGTCTACAGGCAGTTAATTTCCAGTGGTCTGATTTTACTTGTGTATCTATATATTGTGGATTTTGGAGGGATTGGGATTGACTAGTAAAGAGCTTCTAGGAAAACGGTGGAATATTAACCACTGCAGATTACAATAGGAAAAGTTCAAAGCAAAGAAATCCCGAGGAAAAGCCCCCTAGGATGTATACTAACACATTGAAGGGATATAGTGGGGTAAGAGGGTACAGAGAGTAAAAGAACCCTTATTAAATATTGTAATCAGTGGTGGCCACTTTATAAACTAGAGGATGGAGCGGAGTGGCTCCTAAATGGAAGTATTAATTATAACACCATATTACAGTCAATGTTGTTTTTGTGGAAAGAAGGAAAACAGGATGAAATGTTGTATATTGATGTTGTTTCAGCATCTTGGAGGGAAAAGGTACAGAATTAAGTTGGCCCCTGACTGAGCCTTTGATGTCGGCATTAGAAAAGTAAAGGCTAGAGAAAGATAAAGTACGTGTTAAAAGGTTTGTTGAAAGTGTTAAAGGTATTCGAAGTTGAATGAGCAGGGAAAGGTGATGTAGGCATTATCTAAGTAACAGTCTAGAAGTTTTGGTATATTTGCATATTTGCTGTGGTGTTTGTTCAGTTTCCCAAGCATCGGGGAGGGGGGAACAGCCTGCTCCACCAGGGGCCTCTCCAGCGGCAGCAGGGGGGCTTCGGCTCCAGCGCCTGGAGTGCCTCCTCCCCCTCCTTCTGCACTGACTTTGGTGTCTGCGGGGGGGGTTCTTGCTCTCCCAACTGCTGTTACTTGTAAAGTATCAGGGATTAAATTAACTAATGAAACCCTAAATGTGATGGGGGTAGAAGGGACTGGGATAACAGTGCCACTTTTGGGGGATACCAAGCTGAGACTAGGGGATAAAATGATCACTGGGCAATTATTGTATGTATCCAAGGCAGAGACTAACTTGTTGGGAAGGGATTTGATGATTAAATTGGGCATTCAACTAGTAAATTGTTAGACTAGAATAACAGTGTTATTAATGGAGTGCTCTCTGGCCCTGAGAGCAAACATACATGTATATTCACCTCTGACTGGAAAGACCCTGAAATGGGTGCGGAAGCAACAATATAGGTGGACAATTTTACCTCAGGGCTATACAGGGCCACCTATCTATTTGGGTAAATTCTAAAAAAGATTTTGGAGCAATTACAACCTCCCAAGGAGGTATTAATGTTACAAATATGTGGATCATTTTAAGGAAAATCGATACTCCCTGATGGGAGAGAAATGCTGAATAAAGTGATAATGAGGCAAATATTAACTGTTTTACATCAGAAGAGTCATTGGGAGGTGCAAGCAATGTGTGATGTTGTTCTAAGAAAGCATGTCTGTGTAGGAATATATACTTTAGGGAAGCACACATGTAGAGGATGTACTACTATATGTCAAAAGGTAAATAAAAAGGCCTTCTGTAACCTATCTAGAGGGGGACGGGAGCCAGGGCTTTGACCTTTCCAAAGTATACAGGTAGACTTTACTGAGTTACTTGTTTGTCCTAATTGACCACGTGACTGAATGGGTGTAAAGCTTTACTGCAAGGATCAAAGCAGGCCTTAGAGATTGAGTGGGATTTTCACAGCCCCTGGCACCCCTCCTCTTCTGGAAAGGAAGAGTGAATGAATGGTGAAATTAAGAAACAACTAACAAAACTTGTGCTGGAAACTAAGGCTTCTTGGGTAAAATGCTTACCCCTTGCACTGTTAAACATATGGACACAGCCCAGAACTGATGTA
Source organism: Anas platyrhynchos (assembly GCF_047663525.1). Classification (NCBI taxonomy): domain Eukaryota; kingdom Metazoa; phylum Chordata; class Aves; order Anseriformes; family Anatidae; genus Anas; species Anas platyrhynchos. The sequence continues at coordinate 17,244 of NC_092604.1, forward strand.
GGAATTTCTCCTTTTGAAATGCTATATGGTATGCCCTATGACTTGGAACTGCCACTTGATCACCCTCAATTCTAATTAAGACTTGGAAAGAGACTGCTTTAACACCACGATGGGGAAGGCCCCTATGTTGTTTTGCTTACCACAGAAACGGCTATTCGAACTGCGGAGAAAGGATGGACGCATGCCAGCCGTGTGAAAGGACCAATCCGGGAAGGTAAATGGGAGGCAGCTCCAGGCCCTGACGACTTGAAGCTGACACTAAGACGGACTCGATAAGTATTTTATATTATCTGTGTATCGTGGGAAGGGGAGGAGGCCCTGTTTCAAAGGCTCCCTAGTAGGTTCCCCTGAAGAACACTGCTGCTGCCAAGAAGAACCGATACCTTGTAGTTCGCTGCAACCGAACTGACAAGCGAGGCAGAGAAGTGAAAACGGTGGGGGACTGAGGGGCCGACAATTTAGATGGGCTCCAACCACCTCCTACGATACATGGGAGTCAGTATCATCGTTTTGGTCAGCTATGGGTCTGCGCATCCCCCATCAGCCTTTTAAATGGAGCTTGATCAGATGGAAGGATCAATTCGTCATCCAGCAAACAACGACAGCGGGTGCTCCCAGTTTCCGCATCACATTATGTGACCTGGTGTCAGTGCAGCCATGCTTTAACCGATCAGGATTTTATTTCTGCCCAAGTTCTAACCCAGGAAAGGGGTACTGTAATTACCCGAACATGTATTATTGTGCATACTGGGGGTGTGAAACCATTGCTATGGACTGGACACTCGGGGCTGGTCGGAATAAATTCTTACAAGTGGGATATGGGCCGCAAGGTTGTAACCAACAAGCAGGTCCCCGTTACAGGTGGTGAGGGCATGGTATAGGGTATACAGGAACCTTCCATGGAAATAAAGAAATTTGCAAGGTTCTATATATAAATATAACAAACTTGGATGATACTAGCTGGGTACTAGGAAAAATGTGAGGTGTCAGATTTTACAAACACAGAACAGATAGGGGAGGACTCATACTAATGAAAAGGAGGATGCTGATAGGCCCCAGGCAGTAGGACCAAATGAGGTATTGTCAGAAAATGTCCAGGGAATCCAGCCTGCGGAAAATACTACACTTCCAACCCTCGGCAGCCCTACGAGCTCAGGTAAAGCCGAGAATGATAACATAGCTGAGAATAACATATGGGGGGGTCATGAATGCCAGCTACAAATTATTAAACAAAACAAACCCAAATGTAACAAAACACTGTTGATTATGCTTTAGTATAAGGCCTTCATATTATGATGCTATCGGGAATCCTGGGGAGCCCTCCCGCACAAACGAGAACAGCCCTCTACATTGCAGTTGGGGAAAAGTCATAAGGGTAACACTAACACAAGTCACTGGAGGTGGTAGGTGTGTGTGCACGGTTCCTAGTGGGAAGTGTCACCTATGTAATATCATGGAGAATGGAAAACAATCAGCCAAGTGGTTAATCCCAGCCAACAACGCTAGGTGGGTTTGTTTGTGAGTGGGCATAACTCCTTGTCTATCACTAAAACTCTTTAATGTGTCTCGTGATTTCTGTATACAGGTGATAATTATACCAAGGATTCTATACCACCCTGAGGATTATATGTACACCCAGACACAGTGGAAAGTCATCATCTGGAAAGATGGGAACCATTCATGGCTCTAACTTTGGCCACCCTAATAATCCTGGGAGGAGCTAGAGTGGGGACCAGGGTAGCCTCATTGGTTAAACAAAATCAAGAATTTACTTCCTTATGCATTGCTGTGGACGAGGACCTGACCCAAATTGAACAATCCATCTCGGCCCTGGAAAATCTATCAGGTTGCTTTCAGAGGTAGTGTTACAAAATCATAGGGGATTAGATTTGTTTTTTTTTTTACAACAGGACGGGCTGTGTGCAGACCCGAAAGAGGAATGCTGTGTGTATGCTGATCACACTGGAGAGGTAAGAGATACAATGGCAAGACCCAGGGAAGGGTTGAAAAAAAAAAGGAAACGGGAGAATGAAGCCCGACAGAGCTGGTACGAATCTTGGTTTAATTATTCACCTTGGCCTACTACTTTATTATCAACAATAACAGGACCTTTGTTGTTCTTAATAATAGCACTAACTTTTGGACCATGTATTTTTAATAAATTGATTGCGATTGTAAAGGGACATTTAGAAGCGGCACATTTAATGCTCATACATGCCAGATACGAGCCAATAAGTACCAATGAAGGAATCGAGGAAACATTAGTTCTTAGTAGCCAGGCATTGCAGAGCTTCAATGAACAAAATGAGTAACTAAAAGAAAAAGGAGGGATTGTAATACACAATAAATGTTTGTTCATTGTCTTTTGTAAAAACAAGGAGTTCTGTTTGAGGAATGGGAGTTGTGAAAACTCCATGCTGAAGTAAGGAGCTGTATAATGCTTAGCTAGACACTATGAAAATTCCTTTGCTTAATGTAACAAAAAAGAGAACCCTCTCCCCTTCTCTCCTTCTGCATCTCAGTAGCCTCTTTTGTTCAAAAAACACTGCTGCAAAGTTCATGTAACCATCTCCTGATAAGTTGTTAAACTAGTGTATCAACACCCTGCCTCCCTGTCTCACGCTGGGCCAACATGACCAAATAAAGAAAGAAGTTGAACCACAACGCCGAGGAAGACTACGGCCTTCATCTTCACGACCACCAGAGGGACAGAGACGACCCCCTAGCAACAGTGCGCGCAGTCGCAGAACATACCCGGACGTGCTGCGTAATCCTGAAATCACCAAGATATAAAAAGGGACCCTGGGGGGGGTGAGGTGCGCGCCGTTGGCGGAGCCGAGACTCCCCGGCCGCCCAGCGCTGTTTTGCTTGCTGTTGCTTACTCAATAAATTCCTTTCTATTATTAAAGCAATGCTCTCTGAAAAATTAATTAAGAGGGAGCTTATAACACTCTGGGCACCCAACATGGCCTCCCGGAAGCCTGGTGCCGGAAAACTATATTTACCAGCATTCCTTGGACAGCCGGCACAGCCAATCACGGGCCGAGTTTTCGAGAATTACATTTACCAGCACGCACTGTAACCCTAGCCCTTACCGCCTTTACAAAAAAGCCTCAAGCCCTAACCCTAAAAATCCTCGAAACCCCTACAGACATAACCCAAAATATTTACCACACTAAACACCTGAAGACCTATGCCTAAAACTCCTAACCCAATAAATTAAGACGTTCAAATCCCAAGCCCACAAAATTAAGACGTTCAAATCCCAAGCCCAAAAAATAGGACTCTCAAAACCTAAACCCAAAAACTAAAACCTAAAAACCCAAAAACCTAAACCCAAAAACGCTCCAAACACTAATCCAAAAAAATAAGACGCTCAAAGCACTAACACAAAATATTAAGATGCTCAAAACCCTAACGCAAAAAATTAAGATGCTCCAAACCCTAACCCAAAAAATTAGGACACTCAAAACCCTAACCCTGGAGAACCTAACCTGAAAAAATAAATAAATAAATAAATAAATAAAAATAAATTTTTAAAACCCTAACCCTAAATAATTGACCAAAAAGAAAACCCTAAGACCCTAACCCTAAAAAACCTTTCAACACTACAACCCATAAACTCTAAAACCCTAACACACTAACCCTGAAAAACTTAAAACCTTAACCCCCAAATCCCTAAAATACTAACCGTTAAAAATCCAAACCTAAACAACTTAAAATCCTAAACATAAACCCTGAGAATACTTACCCTGAAACCCAACCCTAGTGCCCTACCCCTGAAACCTTAAAACCGTGAATCAATCTTTGGAAAATAACATAGGCTCAGGAGAGGATCTCACTACGCTTACCCTGATTCTGACACTGACCCTGACCCTGACCCTAACCCTACCCCTAACCCTAAGCCTAACCCTCTAACCCTAACCCTAACACTAACCCAAAACCTAACCCTAACCCTAACCCTACCCCTAACCCTAAGCCCTAACCATAAACCTAACCCCCTAACCCTAACCCCCTAACCCTAACCCTAACCCTAACCCTAACCCTAACCCTAACCCCTAACCATAAACCTAACCCCCTAACCCTAACCCTAACCCCCTAACCATAACCCTAGCCCTAACCCTAACAAACCCTAACCCTAACCCAAAACCCTAAACCTAAACCGAGCCCTAACCCGAACCCTAACCCTAACCCTAACCCTAACCCGCCTAACCCTAACCCTAACCCTAACCCCGAACCCGAACCCTAACCATAACCCTAATGAACCCTAAGCCTAACCCTATCCCTAACCCTAACGCTAACATTAACCCTAACCCTAAACCTAACTCCCTGACCATAACCCTAACCCTAACCCAAACCCAAACCCCAAACCCTAACACGACCCCTAACCCTAACCCCTAACCCTAACCCTACCGCCCTAACACTACCCCTAACCCCCTAACGATAACGCTAGCCCTAACCCTAACGAACCCTAACCCTAAACCAAAACCCTAACCCAAACCCTAACCCTAACCCCCTGGCAACCACACCCCGCACACTTGGTTCCCCTCTCATTTTGGTTCCCTCCCATCCCCCCCCTTGTTTTCCCCCCAAGACCCATGGACCGCCCCGGTGCGCCCCGCAAATGAGTCCCCCGGCAACCACACCCCGCACACTTGGTTCCCCTCTCATTTTGGTTCCCTCCCATCCCCCCCCTTGTTTTCCCCCCAAGACCCATGGACCGCCCCGGTGCGCCCCGCAAATGAGTCCCCCGGCAACCGCAGCCCGCACTCTTGGTTCCACCCTCATTTTGGTTCCCCCCCCCGGTGCGCCCCTAAATGTGTCCCCCCGGCAACCGCACCCCACACACTTGGTTCCCCCCTCATTTTGGTTCCCCCCCCCGGTGCACCCCGCAAATGCGTCCCCCCGGCAACCGCACCCCGCACACTTGGTGCCCCCTTATTTTGGTTCCCCACCACCCTTGGGTTTCCCCCAAGCCCCATGGACCCTCCCCCCCTTGGTGCCCCCCCCCCATTTTGTCCCCCCTTGCCGTCCTACCCGTGCCCGCAGCAGCCGCTCGCGCTCCGACAGCGCCTCCCGCACCCGACACTGCATCTCGGCCAGGTGGAGGAAGGCGCTGGGGGGGGGGGAGTAAATTGGGGAGGGGTCAATTTGGAGGGGGGTCTGGGGGCATTTGGGGGGCTGAGGGCGCATTTAGGGGGTGGAGGGGACTGGTTCTCACCTGTAGGACTCGGCGTCGAGCCCCCCCAGGGGCAGCTGCAGGGCCAGGATGCCTGCGCGGGTGCGGGGGGGGGCATGTCAGCACCCCCCAGACCGAAACCCCAAAACAGCTGCCGTTGACCCCAAAACCGCCGCCGTTGACCCCAAGGTGGCCGCTGGTGACTCCGGTAGGGCCACCGGGCGCCCCGCGGGCCACTGGGAGCGGAAGACGGCCATGAAGCTGCCGGTGGACGGCGGCCACGCTAAAATGCTAGGTCAGCCGCGGGTTGGGGCTCTGGGGAGGGGCACCCCATAGGGTCACAACCCCCCCAAAACCCCCCCGGCCCCATAGAGACCCCCCCCAGCCCCACAGATCCCACCCCAAACCCTGTAGGTGCTCCCCCAAGCCCTACAAGCAGCTTCTCCAGATGTTCCCCACAACCTCCCAGCCCCACAAGTACAATGTGTCCGGGCAGCGCCGCGCTTAAATGTGTCCGGGCGGCGCCGCGCTTAAATGTGTCCGGGCGGCGCCGCGCTAAAATGTGTCTGGGCGGCGTCGCGCTAAAGTGTGCCCTAACCCTAACCCTAACCCTAGCCCTAACCCTAGCCCTAACCCTAACCCTAACCCTAATCCTAACCCTAACCCTAACCCTAACCCTAACCCTGCATTTCCAGGCATGCTCTGGGCACCCAACATGGCCTCCCGGAAGCCTGGTGCCGGAAAACTATATTTACCAGCATTCCTTGGACAGCCGGCACAGCCAATCACGGGCCGAGTTTTCGAGAATTACATTTACCAGCACGCACTGTAACCCTAGCCCTTACCGCCTTTACAAAAAAGCCTCAAGCCCTAACCCTAAAAATCCTCGAAACCCCTATAGACATAACCCAAAATATTTACCACACTAAACACCTGAAGACCTATGCCTAAAACTCCTAACCCAATAAATTAAGACGTTCAAATCCCAAGCCCACAAAATTAAGACGTTCAAATCCCAAGCCCAAAAAATAGGACTCTCAAAACCTAAACCCAAAAACTAAAACCTAAAAACCCAAAAACCTAAACCCAAAAACGCTCCAAACACTAATCCAAAAAAATAAGACGCTCAAAGCACTAACACAAAATATTAAGATGCTCAAAACCCTAACGCAAAAAATTAAGATGCTCCAAACCCTAACCCAAAAAATTAGGACACTCAAAACCCTAACCCTGGAGACCCTAACCTGAAAAAATAAATAAATAAATAAATAAATAAAAATAAAATTTTAAAACCCTAACCCTAAACAATTGACCAAAAAGAAAACCCTAAGACCCTAACCCTAAAAAACCTTTCAACACTACAACCCATAAACTCTAAAACCCTAACACACTAACCCTGAAAAACTTAAAACCTTAACCCCCAAATCCCTAAAATACTAACCGTTAAAAATCCAAACCTAAACAACTTAAAATCCTAAACATAAACCCTGAGAATACTTACCCTGAAACCCAACCCTAGTGCCCTACCCCTGAAACCTTAAAACCGTGAATCAATCTTTGGAAAATAACATAGGCTCAGGAGAGGATCTCACTACGCTTACCCTGATTCTGACTCTGACCCTGACCCTGACCCTAACCCTACCCCTAACCCTAAGCCTAACCCTCTAACCCTAACCCTAACACTAACCCAAAACCTAACCCTAACCCTAACCCTACCCCTAACCCTAAGCCCTAACCATAAACCTAACCCCCTAACCCTAACCCCCTAACCCTAACCCTAACCCTAACCCTAACCCTAACCCCTAACCATAAACCTAACCCCCTAACCCTAACCCTAACCCCCTAACCATAACCCTAGCCCTAACCCTAACAAACCCTAACCCTAACCCAAAACCCTAAACCTAAACCGAGCCCTAACCCGAACCCTAACCCTAACCCTAACCCTAACCCGCCTAACCCTAACCCTAACCCTAACCCCGAACCCGAACCCTAACCATAACCCTAATGAACCCTAAGCCTAACCCTATCCCTAACCCTAACGCTAACATTAACCCTAACCCTAAACCTAACTCCCTGACCATAACCCTAACCCAAACCCAAACCCCAAACCCTAACACGACCCCTAACCCTAACCCCTAACCCTAACCCTACCGCCCTAACACTACCCCTAACCCCCTAACGATAACGCTAGCCCTAACCCTAACGAACCCTAACCCTAAACCAAAACCCTAACCCAAACCCTAACCCTAACCCCCTGGCAACCACACCCCGCACACTTGGTTCCCCTCTCATTTTGGTTCCCTCCCATCCCCCCCCTTGTTTTCCCCCCAAGACCCATGGACCGCCCCGGTGCGCCCCGCAAATGAGTCCCCCGGTCACCGCACCCCGCACTCTTGGTTCCACCCTCATTTTGGTTCCCCCCCCCGGTGCGCCCCTAAATGCGTCCCCCCGGCAACCGCACCCCGCACACTTGGTTCCCCCCTCATTTTGGTTCCCCCCCCCCCGGTGCGCCCCTAAATGCGTCCCCCCGGCAACCGCACCCCACACACTTGGTTCCCCCCTCATTTTGGTTCCCCCCCCCCGGTGCACCCCGCAAATGCGTCCCCCCGGCAACCGCACCCCGCACACTTGGTTCCCCCCTCATTTTGGTTCCCCACCACCCTTGGGTTTCCCCCAAGCCCCATGGACCCTCCCCCCCTTGGTGCCCCCCCCCCATTTTGTCCCCCCTTGCCGTCCTACCCGTGCCCGCAGCAGCCGCTCGCGCTCCGACAGCGCCTCCCGCACCCGACACTGCATCTCGGCCAGGTGGAGGAAGGCGCTGGGGGGGGGGGAATAAATTGGGGAGGGGTCAATTTGGAGGGGGGTCTGGGGGCATTTGGGGGACTGAGGGCGCATTTAGGGGGTGGAGGGGACTGGTTCTCACCTGTAGGACTCGGCGTCGAGCCCCCCCAGGGGCAGCTGCAGGGCCAGGATGCCTGCGGGGGTGCGGGGGGGGGCATGTCAGCACCCCCCAGACCGAAACCCCAAAACCGCTGCCGTTGACCCCAAAACCGCCGCCGTTGACCCCAAGGTGGCCGCTGGTGACGCCGGTAGGGCCACCGGGCGCCCCGCGGGCCACTGGGAGCGGAAGACGGCCATGAAGCTGCCGGTGGACGGCGGCCACGCTAAAATGCTAGGTCAGCCGCGGGTTGGGGCTCTGGGGGGGGGCACCCCATAGGGTCACAACCCCCCCAAAACCCCCCCGGCCCCATAGAGACCCCCCCCAGCCCCACAGATCCCACCCCAAACCCTGTAGGTGCTCCCCCAAGCCCTACAAGCAGCTTCTCCAGATGTTCCCCACAACCTCCCAGCCCCACAAGTACAATGTGTCCGGGCAGCGCCGCGCTTAAATGTGTCCGGGCGGCGCCGCGCGTAAATGTGTCCGGGCGGCGCCGCGCTAAAATGTGTCTGGGCGGCGTCGCGCTAAAGTGTGCCCTAACCCTAACCCTAACCCTAGCCCTAACCCTAGCCCTAACCCTAACCCTAACCCTAACCCTAACCCTAGCCCTAACCCTAACCCTGCATTTCCAGGCATGCTCTGGGCACCCAACATGGCCTCCCGGAAGCCTGGTGCCGGAAAACTATATTTACCAGCATTCCTTGGACAGCCGGCACAGCCAATCACGGGCCGAGTTTTCGAGAATTACATTTACCAGCACGCACTGTAACCCTAGCCCTTACCGCCTTTACAAAAAAGCCTCAAGCCCTAACCCTAAAAATCCTCGAAACCCCTACAGACATAACCCAAAATATTTACCACACTAAACACCTGAAGACCTATGCCTAAAACTCCTAACCCAATAAATTAAGACGTTCAAATCCCAAGCCCACAAAATTAAGACGTTCAAATCCCAAGCCCAAAAAATAGGACTCTCAAAACCTAAACCCAAAAACTAAAACCTAAAAACCCAAAAACCTAAACCCAAAAACGCTCCAAACACTAATCCAAAAAAATAAGACGCTCAAAGCACTAACACAAAATATTAAGATGCTCAAAACCCTAACGCAAAAAATTAAGATGCTCCAAACCCTAACCCAAAAAATTAGGACACTCAAAACCCTAACCCTGGAGAACCTAACCTGAAAAAATAAATAAATAAATAAATAAATAAAAATAAAATTTTAAAACCCTAACCCTAAACAATTGACCAAAAAGAAAACCCTAAGACCCTAACCCTAAAAAACCTTTCAACACTACAACCCATAAACTCTAAAACCCTAACACACTAACCCTGAAAAACTTAAAACCTTAACCCCCAAATCCCTAAAATACTAACCGTTAAAAATCCAAACCTAAACAACTTAAAATCCTAAACATAAACCCTGAGAATACTTACCCTGAAACCCAACCCTAGTGCCCTACCCCTGAAACCTTAAAACCGTGAATCAATCTTTGGAAAATAGCATAGGCTCAGGAGAGGATCTCACTACGCTTACCCTGATTCTGACTCTGACCCTGACCCTGACCCTAACCCTACCCCTAACCCTAAGCCTAACCCTCTAACCCTAACCCTAACACTAACCCAAAACCTAACCCTAACCCTAACCCTACCCCTAACCCTAACCCCTAACCATAAACCTAACCCCCTAACCCTAACCCTAACCCTAACCCTAACCCTAACCCTAAACCTAAACCTAACCCTAACCAACCAATGAATGACAGATACCTGTATCTGTACAGATTGTTTAAAGCTTTAGAAACACATCCCACTGGTGACAGCTGTCAATCACCCAATCACAGGATACTGGCATGGGATCAGATCCAATTTTTTCAAATACCACAGTACCCCCATGACATTTTGGGTGAATTACAAATAATACATTTGTATTTGTAATTTGGGGTGAAATACAATAATTCCACTTAAACATTTTTAACTTATGATATAAAGTAAGTTTAAGTAACTTGTCTTTAAGTAACTTTATGTTTGTGACCAAACATAAAGTAGTGATAGAATAAAACACGTAAACCTGTTTCAGTTCCTTGCTCTGACCATTATAATGCCTCTTGAAAGAAGTAAAAGCTGCTCAGTAAAGAAAACAAAGCGAGCTCCCTACAGTACAGACAGCTCCCCACTTGCCCTAAGATTCTCCATGTAGTTATGTACAAACTACTATGTGTTGATCACAGAAGACAGCTTTGTGATCTTGGTTCTGTTCAAGGAGATGCATTGCTGCCCTTACCAATGTAGAGAGACATTACTTTGAGATAAAGTACATGCATTCAAGATTTCCTGACACTTACTAAAGCTACTGAAGGGTCCAAATTCATGATCTTCATTCTATGTGGGGCTTCCGGGCAGTGGAAACTCTCATCGTCAACCGTGCCATTTTCTTCTGAATCTACAAAGCTTTGAGTGGTGTGAGGGTCCAGATAGATCAGCTCATTGCCTGGATGGGTAAAAGCCGTATGTTAAAAATAAGCAAGTGACATTAATAAGCACTTGGTCCAGAACTGTAAAATAGAAATTAGATTGCCATCGCAGTCAGTATAATCTAGACTTTCCAGCTACGGATTCTTTAAGAGAATCGGAAGGTTTAGACACAACGTTTCCCACAGGGTATTTAGTATAACTTCCTATTGTTACCTATTACTGTAATTTTTTGGTTGGTTATGTTCTATCTTTGTCACATACTTTTATTTTTCCATGTGAGATCCAGTACTTTTTTTTTTTTTTTTTTAAATCTCAAGTGTTGTAAACACTAACATTTGACAGATTAAAAGGTACAGGATGTTCACAGATGCAATCTGTAATCCCATTAGGCATTTATTCAGAAATTGGAACAAAAAAGCCTAACTAAAACAGGTTAGGTTTTACAAAAGGACAAAATAGGGTTGCAAAATTTTGGCCCAAAGTGGGGTGAAATCTGAAGGAATGCATTTTAAATTAATTAGAGCAATACTTAATAACAGAAGGTATGCAAAAGGTGAAAAAGATACTGCTATCAGAAACAGTTTTGAAATACAAGAAAATAAAAGTGACATTTGACCAATACACTTGTCAAATGTTATCAGCTATTCTTAGTATGCTGCTCTTGTTGATGTCATCACTTATTTTTACACCTAGCTTTGTTGTTAACTTTCTGCTCCTGTTAAGGATCATCTCATACTGTTTCTAAACTCTTTTAGATATGCTTCTTCATTTATTTTATTCTATTCTCATCTTTCTTTACTTCTAGAGGTTCACGCTTAGACTCCTTACTATTTCCCCTTCAAAAAATGTTCTCTTTTGATCATCTGCACATTTGGAATAAGTTTCGTTTTTCCTTACCTAAAAATCCTATGAAATAATAGGCATTATTTGGTTTCCCTCCTAATGCTCCCAAAGACTGTGGCATCTTAAAGCATTCCTAGGAGTTCAAAAGGAATAAAGGAAATTGTAATTTATTTCTTTACTGACATCACAGATACCCAAACTTATTTGACAGTAACGAGCAATGAATCGAAAGAAAACCTTACTTTAAATGCATCAATATATACGGGATTTATGTGATTTATCCCTAGTCGTAGAGGTATAATAAGCAAGAGGGCTTTCCAGCCTGTGCAGAGTCCTCCTGCGTTCTTGCTTCGGCCAAGAGCACTTCTGTGCAAATGTGCACTGCTGTGGGACGCGCTGCTGCTCTGAGGAGGGCACCAGCACATTTTTTCTGCGGGAATAAAACTAGAAATCAGTCAACGCACAGAGGAACACAAAGCAGATCTTCCTCTCAGTAGTGAATTAAGCTAGTTTGCCAGGGATCTTTATAGGGCACCCAAGACAAAACGAGCCGGGCATGGCAATTACAGCTATTTAGTAGAAGTAATTCTAGCAGACAGTATGTGCTGGCACGTCCAAGTGAGACGTTAGATAAATGATTGGGGGATGACAATTTAAGACTGCAGTGACATGTCCTATTAATGTTATTAATAGTGTCAAGCTTTGCCTATAAAACGCCAGAGAAATGAAATGGCAGCAATGATGACAGTAGAAATTCTTCAAGGAGCTCTTCACATCCAGTGATGTGAGCACGAAGTTGGCATCAGGGATCAAAAAACCACAACTGAGTTTGTATGTCCTTCTTCCCTCTTCTTACCCTTGCAAGACAAAGCCATGGCCCCCCAAGTATTTGTTCATGTTTAGATACATGCTGGCAAATGGAGTCAAATCAGAAACTGTTACCAGAAAACTGATGAGGTGTCACTTCCTGATGTCTTCAATGACCACCGTATTGCCCATAGATACATAAACTGCTAATGAATTCCATTCATCAAATAAAGCAAGCTTCCTAGAAAACATTAAGGTACTAATTAATATAAACTAGTTGGATCAAAAGGGTAGCTTTACACTCAGAACCATTTATTTATTTTTTTTTTCTTAAGAAAAAACATCCTTTCTGCATTTTTTAAAGTCTCCATGTAAGAAAAAGAAAACTTTAAACATTAAATGTTTAATATCTTTAGAAAAATAGGTACTGAGTGGTACCAGGAAAAACATATGCGCTGCACCATGTGCAAACTGTTTTGTCTTACTGCTAAGTGCAGTGACAGTAACAGTCCAACTACATCAAGTTTATTACTTTTTATTGCACTCGACAGTCTCTGCACTGGGTTCTTGCCCAGTTGTGTCTTTTCTCATCTGGAAAAGAAAAAAATTCCTATGCCAGTTTTGCAGATTACTTTTTGCTTAAGAAATTCCACTGAATTCAGTGGAATTACTTCTGCCTGAGCCTGCGTGCACAGCAGAAATGGGGCGTTAAAAGCTAAATCAGCTAAGGGTTTGGGGCACCAAAACTTCAGTGGGAGACAGCAGCACACAGTTTTATGTCCACTTCTGCAAAATCCAAACCTTTGGGGAAGGGAGCTACACTCTTAAGCTGCACTGGCAGAATTAGCTGTTTCAAATAAGCCAGAAAGAAATGGGGGTGAGCGTTTCACCATGAAAAACTTGGCCATGAAAGATCTGGAGTCCAGGGCATGCTTCAGCTCCCCTCCCTCTTCAGATCATGTGCCTGTTCCAGGGTGTCAAAGACTTGCTGCTGAGCTCGCAGGACCTGTAGCCTAGCCCCTGCCTGAGGTAAGACACCTCCACGTACCCCTGGAGAACTGAGCAGCCTCAGTTCCTTTCAGTGTGGCTCCCAGACTATGAGGAGCTGCCCATCTTTATCCAGTAGCCTTGCTGGCAGAACTGCTGCTCAGAAAGGGAGGAATTGCAGCTCAGTTCCCTCCTCAGCCGAGATGGCTTCTCTCTGATGTTTCACACCACCACTCCGACCTACACGGTGGCACTCTCGACCTGCCAGAGCTGTGCCACTGTGCAGAAAGGAATATACATCTGTGGTGTGACTGGTGACGGCATGCAGACGGCGTAGCAGGAGACTTTCCTGCAGTTTCTTCTCCTCAGGCTCTTCCTTTATTAAAATTTAGAGGTCACCCATTCCCAACTCAGTACCTGCACACCGAGCTGTGGCATGACATTCCATGCTGCACTTGTAAATAGATGGCAAATACATTCCTGACTGTGGGACAGGGGGAGATGCAGCCTTCAAAACTCTGCCTGGGCCTTCTCTTGGCTGCCCCAGGGGAGTACGTTCTGAATGAGACTGGTATGATCTCACTTACTTTAGTACTTGAGCAACTGTATTTGGTCCAAACCATTCTCCAATTGACTTCCCCTCTCCAACACCCACCTGTGCTGTTTTCATAGTGAAAAAAAGACACACGTACACAAAATCAAAGAAAAATGAGACCATAAAGAATGTGGGAACAATATACAGTAAATACCGTGACTGTCAAACATTCTAGAGTAACTGCAATCTGTATTTAGCAATAACAATTATTTTCTCAATCTATGCTCTTTTCAAAACTTAGGGAGTGCCAGTTTCTTTAATAAACAAAAGGCTTCTAAACTATAACGAGAATTACAAGTTAACAAATGTTAGTGCCCTTTATTACAAATTACAGCAATAAGCTACAAGACTGTCTATTCTAACATTACTGACTCTGGTACCCAAGGCTTACAGAGTTTATCAAGAGCTAGATTCTAGTACATGGCTTTATTTAGGTCTCAGGGAATGTTTCTGTACTACTAGTCTTTGCGCCCATCTGCATACCTTTTTATTTTTGTATAAGCATACACCTTGTCTTCACATCCACTTTTTAAAATTATGAATTAACATACTGCAAATTAGTGATTCAACACAGTAGAAATTTCAGTGGAAAAAACCTGAAAGTTTATGTTTGTTCTTACCCATCTGGTGGATTGAATAACAGCAAGCCTTCCTGTCGAGAAAGCATCGTAGGATTCTGTGATATTCTTCTGGTTGTTTTTTGTGTTTTTCCCATTGCCAATCTGAAAGGAAAAATTGATATAGAATAAAAAATGGTGACGTTTTCATTACACTGATCAAATGTCTAGACAGCAGAAAGCTTTATAATGAGATGTTAAAAGACATTTCAATTCATCTCGAATATTTACATTTTGTGTAGAGCTCCTAGAATTCCAAGCTTGTTATTTATCATCAAGCTGCCCTTTATCATCATAGGCTAGATTGTAAAAACAGGGAAAATAAAACAAAACAAAAACATCAACTGCAAACATATTCTGACGGATCATGCTGCGTGTTGATAGCCATTCCAGTATCTCTGAGCTTCCAAGATTATTTAAAAGTACAGGCTGTGTTTAGACCTTGTTGGATTTCTAAGCACCCATTAAATAACAACATAAGATCCATACAGAAAGTCCAAACACTCCACTGGCAGCATCCTGGGATGTGACATGCATGCTTAAGAGCTTGCACCAGGGGGGTTTGGACCTCGTGCTGCTGACAAGTGAGGAGTGAAGAGAAGGGTAAGAGCACTGTCCCACGGTGGCAGGTTTTCCCTTGGCCTCAACTTGGGTGTTACACTAAAAGGTTTATAAAATAATGGCGACAGGATTCCCCATTTGTTCTCCTTCTATGCCTATTTCTCTGCTTCAGGCTGGGATGATTTCACCCAGCTGAATATGAATTGATTCATTAGGAACTGTTACCAGGGCATCAAAGAAAGTCTCACTAATAAATTCAGGGTTTGTGCTTTTAATGGAGTACTTACGAAGAAGCGTCTGCAGACAATACCGAAGTTCCCTCAGGACCAGCACTCACCTCTCCCTAAGTGTCTGCAGATCAGTGCTTGGGCCAGCATCATCTGCCCGCATCGCAGCATACATCCCCAGCCAGCGTCCGACGAAGGACCCGTGCCTCCTGTTAGGAAAGTTCAGCACAATCAGTGCAGGCTTTCAACTGGGTGCAGCACCACAGAGGACATTTCAGAGTGCTAGAAAACAGATAGGGCTGCTGAAGCCTCCATGAACTGTCCTACAGATAAAAGGCACAGAGCAAGACTTTGGTTCCATGCTGTTGGTCTAATTCTAATCTCTGCATTGCACAAATGAACAAAATTCATTTATTCCTTGTGGAGCTGACTTACTCTTTTCATTCTTCAAGCAGCATTCACAAACCATTTACTGCATGCTATACAACATGATCACCTGTTTACATACAGACCTAAATAAACACTGATTTTAATAATCTTCATGTTTGCATAAACAGTTAAAATGATGCTCAAAATGCGCTAATACTCTAGAAATATTTTCCCAGCCTACGATGCCATCACTTATCTTGCTATTTAATTTAGAACAATGCAGCAAATCTGCAGTATACTCACCAATAGGCGAAAACTTTCTTCTATACGTAAACCACACGTAAACCACACGTGAACACACCTTGGCTTATTGTCTGACTTTGGCTTATGGTGCATCTGTTGCTGTGTCCAGCACAGTGCAGCCCCTAAATTGCTACCAAAACCTTGCCACAAACCTCAATCCCCCTCTTAAAAGAGACCCTCTTGTTTGTTGCCCTTCTTTCGACACTCTCTAACAGTTTTATGTCTTCATACATATATATACAACAAAACATCAAAGAGCTCAGCAAGGTCCACCAAGGAAAGGAAGCAATGCAGGAGAAAGAAGACAGGACAACAGGGAGAATGGGCAGCATAAGGGAGGAGGCAGCCCGTGGCCTTAAAAACAAAGCCTAAAAAATAACTTCCACTAGTGGGACATAGTGAATTGGAGCTCTGGGGTCTGCATCTAGAGATGTCTTTTCTATTTATCGTCTTGTTGCGGAGATGGGTCCTCTGGCTTTGGTTGTGTTTTTTCATGTTGGGCAATTATCTCCCAAGAAGAACCCCCTGTTGGACAGAAAGGTAGAGGTGTGCTCCAGAAACACAGTGATGGCAAGGAGTCCTCCACTTCATTCTGGCATTTTTTTCCAGCTGGAAGCATTCCCAGTTGTCAACGGAACTGGTTTTGAGGAGTAGGAAAGACAGCATTGCTGGATTTCTGCTTTCTCCTCCATCCTATCAGACCACATCATGAGAGTTGTCTTTGTTTGATGTTCTTATGTCGCGTTCTGTTATTCTATATTTTTTTCTCTCTTATGTGATTTTATGTTCTTCTGTTACGTTATGTTCTTATGTTCACAACAGGACTCCTTGCCAACACCGCCTCACAGACACCTGGGCCAAAGAGCAGGGCCTTGAGCGGCTAGCTCACCATGACAGAGCTCATTTCCTTCCCAGTAGCTGCCAGGTGCCCTCTGGGGGCATTTCGGGGCTACAGCATGGGAAGACTTCTTTGGGGTGGGAAGCCATTGGGCTAGGAAATGGGCAATGTTCCCTAGGAAGGAAATCCCTGGGAAGCAAAAGCCTTGGGATGGGAAGTCTTGAATGGGGTGGGTACCATTCCCTGGGGAAGGAAGTGCTTGGAGAAGTCCTCCAAGAGAGGGGAATTCTTTGGGACGAGGTCTCTTTGGCTGAAGAAACGCTTCGTGTTGATGGGGCAGATTTCGTCTGGGTTGCTGGGAATGTGCCATGCGGTGAAATGGCAAGGATGGGCACTGCTGCTGAGGCCGAGAAGCTGGTCCTGGGCTGGGCAAGCCTTGGGCCGGGCAAGTGGTGGTGTGGAAGCCTCCTGGGCATGGCAAGTGCTGCGTGGGAGGGAAAGCCTGCTGAGGATGGCCAAGTCTTGCGCTGGGCAGCCTGCTTGGCTCCAAAGCCTGCAGTCCTCCCCAAGATGTCGGCGAGGGGCTGGTCAGCCGTTGGGACGGAACCCCCGTTGCCCGCGTTCCCCAAGCAACCGCCCCACTCTCCAGCCACCATGGCAGGTCCAGCAGCCGGCTCCCGCTCCTCCCGGGGCTGCGGCCCTGCTGGTGAGCCCAGCGCCCCAGAGCTCAGCCCAGCGCCCTTTTTCCCACAGAGGGTTTCCCCAGACGGCTTCCGTGGCTTCCGCAGACGCAAAACTCCCCCTTCGTCGTTCCAGCCGTGCCGACAACGGTGGCTGCCTGGCTGCTTCCCTCCCTCCCCGGAGCGATGGCGCTGCCCTTGCAGCCCCCCCAGGTACCCACCCTCCCCTCCGCACTGCCCCAGGCCACCATCTGGCACATGGTGCCGGGGGTCCAGGGGCAGGTGCTGCAGCTCCCCGCCAGGGTGCAGCTGCCACCTGGGGGGCACCTCCCAGCCCAGGGGCACCACCTGCAGCTTGGGCAGCTCCCCGCCGCCGCCGTGGGGCAGCTCCCTGCTGTGGGGCAGCTCCCCCACAGCGCTCCTGTGGGTGCCCCCAGTGTCTCCCAGCCCCTGCTGATGTGGACGGGGACGCTGGTGCCCCAGGATGGTGCTCCCCTCTGCTTGAGGCCCATGGCCGTGCTCCATGGGGAGCTCCTGCACCCCGCAGGCACCTGCCTGCTGCAGGCCCCTGCCTACCCCGGCCCCCCACCACTCCTCGTGCCGGGGCCTCCGCTGCGGGGGCAGGCGCTCCCCGCGCCCCGCACCCTCAGCAGCAGCCGGGGGCAGCTGCCGGAGCCCTGCTTGCATGCCGTGGGGCTCAGCGAGGACCAGGGGTCCCCGCTGCCCGGCCCCACTCCCCCCGAGCCTGCCCAGGCTCCAGTGACCGCCAGCACCCAGACGGCGACGCCCGACGGTGAGTTTGGGGCTGGCACAGCCGGCCGCTGGGCGCCCCACACCCAGGAGCCATGGCAAAGCTGGCAGCGGGGGATGCTTGGGGGATTGCATTGGCTTGCTTTTTCCTCAGCGGCGACACTTGCAGAGGTGCCTGAGGAGCCCCTGGAGCTGCTGGAGCTGGGCCCCGATGCCTTCGCCGAGGCCTTTCCCCAGCTGGCAGGGGACAGCCAGCAGCTGCAGCACCTGCAGGACCAGCTCCCGGCCGACCTGGACAGCTCCGGCTTGGAGGAGCTGCTCAGCTGCCTGGATGCCGTGGAGCCCCAGGACGCCTTCGCCGCTGTCCCCAGCAGTCCTGTCCTCAAGCGCTTCCTCTCGCAGCTGCCCGACCTCTGCGAGGACATCGAGGAGCCCAGCACACAGGGACTGGCAGCCACCAGAGCGCTGGGTGAGGTCCCCTCAAGCCCTGGGCTGCACCCCGACAAGGTGCAGGCTGGGCGGGCGCTGCAGCCCCCTGCAGCTGCTGCGCCGCCACTCAGCTCCCCCCTCAAGCCTGCAGCCCGGCCCCAGCTCAGGAGAGCCCTGCCCAAAAGGCCCCCCCTGCAGGAATTCATCCCTGCCCGCAGGAGAACCCTGCCCCAGCCTCCCTTGGCTCCCCTCAAGAGGCGCCCCGACCCTGACTGCCTCCCTGCCCGCAAGAGACCCCTGCCCCAGCCTCCCCAGGCTCCCGTCCAGAGCCCCCCCGACCCTGATTTCCTCACTGCCCTCAGGAGAGCCCTGCCCAAGCCTCGCCTGAGTCCCCTCCAGAGCCCCCCCGACCTTGCCCGCAGGAGACCCATGCCCAAGCCTCTCCCCAAAAGGCCCCCCCAGCAGGAATTCATCCCTGCCCGCAAGAGAACCCTGCCCCAGCCTCCCTTGGCTCCCCTCAAGAGGCCTCAACTTCTCCCAGCCCTCAGGAGAGCCCTGCCCAGTCCCCCTCGCAGTCCCCTCCAGAGCCCCCCGCTCTGGAGGGGACTGCCCACGGCTCTGCCCACGCAGCCGCGCACGCTGCAGCGTCCGGCGCAGCCCCGCGGGGACTACGTGCCCTGCGTGGGGCCCTGGGCGGGCGGCGACGCAGCGCCCACACCGCTGGAGGAGCAGGAGTCGTCGGTGCCCATCACGCCGCAGCAGCGTCCCGAGCGGGAGCGCCTCAAGAAGCTGGCCCAGGAGGAGCGGCAGCGGGCGGCCCACCACATGAGGATCGCCCCCGGGCAATTCTTCGAGCAGCGGCAGAAGGACCACGCCAGAGCCTACTCTTACGGCTACCCGTGACCGACCTCGGGCTTCTCCTCGACGGCCCCCGCAGCACCCAGGCCCGCTCAGCACGCAGGCAGGCACAGAGACCTCTGCAGGCACCTGCTCCAGCTTCAGCCACGCTCCTCAGCCCTTGCCCCTCTCGCTTGCCCTCTCCCCTCTCTCGTGCTGGACCTACGCACTGCTTGCCACTCTCAGGGATGGGCAACGGCAAATGCCAACGGCAAATGCGCGCGCGCCTCACCCAGGAAGGTGGCAATGGCAAGCTGGGGGGATGCTGGCAGCAGCTGGGCTGGAAAAGCTTGCCCATGGCAACTGCTGCTTGGGACACCAAAGGGCTGAGAGACAAGACTTAGCTCTTCTTTCGGGGCATTGCTCTTCTTTGCTGCCTTCTGGATTACATTCCTCTCCTTAGGTGCTCACTCAGCAAGGCCTCTGCCTGCAGCTCTTCTTGCACTGGGACACCGAGGGGATCAGAACTGGGACGTTGTTGGGATAGGAAATGATCAGTGGGATGGGAAGTGATGATGGGGATAGGAACTCATTGGCACGGGAAAAATGGGTTTTATTTGTATTAAATTTAAATTTTTAAATTTTATTTAAATTTCTGAGTTTTATTTTTATTAAATTTAAATTTTCAAATTTTATTTAATTTACTGAGTTTTATTTTTATTAAATTTAAATTTTTAAATTTTATTTAATGTACTGGTTGTATTATTTATTTCATGAAATCCACTTTATTGACTGTGTTGTACAGTATGGCATTGTTTCATTATTAGAAAATGATAAGTATTTACTATTATTAATTAAACAATATTTACATATTTTATACATTATAAATTATCAATATTCTCATTTCTAATTTTGTTTGGTTTTATTCCTTTTCTACCCTATTAAACTCTCTTTATCCCAGTGCACTGGTTTGGACTTAAGTTTTCCTTCCGAGTCGTTGTGGATTCACTCCGGATGGGGGGACATTAGCGAACGCCTGTGTGCTTCAGATCCAAGGTCACCTTTGCCCTCAACTCAAGATCCATGTTTGCATCTGTTGTCATGAAGCAATGTTAACAACAGCAACAATTAAGTTACCTCATTTATTATTTCATGTTATTTCATGATTTCATGTTCAGTTATTTCATGCAGCCCGCTCCCGCTGCCCATGCTCAGGCCGGGCATGGATGTGGACATGGCCAGCACGGACGGCAGAAAATGGGTGCATGGCTGGATGGCTGGCTGGGTGGGAGTTGGGAATTCAGCCTTGGGATCAGAACTGGGAGGTTATTGGGATAGGAAATGATCAGTGGGATGGGAAGTGATGATGGGGATAGGAACTCATTGGGATGGGAAAAATGGGTTTTATTTGTATTAAATTTACATTTTAAAATTTTATTTAATTTCCTGGGTTTTATTATTTATTTAATTAAATCCACTTTCTTGACTGTGTTGTACAGTATGGCATTGTTTCATTATTATAAAATGATAAGTATTTAATATTATTAATTAAACAATATTTATATATTTTATACTCGTAAGGGGGTGTCGAGAGGCAGGAGACCTTTTCTCCATTAACACCAGCGACAGGACCCACGGGAACGGGGTTAAGCTGAGGCAGGGGAAATTTAGGCTTGACATAAGGAGGGGGTTCTTCACAGAGAGGGTGGTTGCACACTGGAACGGGCTCCCCAGGGAAGTGGTCACTGCACCGAGCCTGTCTGAATTTAAGAAGAGATTGGACCGTGCACTTAGTCACATGGTCTGAACTTTTGGGTAGACCTGTGCGGTGTCAAGAGTTGGACTTGATGATCCTTAAGGGTCCCTTCCAACTCAGAATATTCTATGATTCTATGATTCTATGATACATTATAAATTATCAATATTCTCATTTCTTATTTTGTTTGTTTTTATTCCTTTTGTACCCTATTAAACTCTCTTTATCACAGTGCACTGGTTTGTTCTTATACTTTTTCTTATACTGTGGAGCCCAAAACTGCACTCAGTACTCAGTACATGGAATACCAAGAGAGACTGCCTGTCATTTTCTCTTCTCTGCAGAAGCTCTGTTGCTAACACTGTCCAGAAATCACCACTGTCACAGACAGTAGTAGCATTCCCTCCTCCCACAGTTGGTTCTTCCCCCCCAAGACTTAGACACCATCCAGAAAAATAAGAAGAATAATACTAATAAAGTAAATAAAATAAAATAAAATAAAATAAAATAAAATAAAATAAAATAAAATAAAATAAAATAAAATAAAATAAAATAAAATAAAATAAATAAAATAATAAAATAAAATAATAAAATAAATTAAAATAGTCAAAAGCCGTCAGGAAGGCAGTGGTGCAGACTGTGGAGAGCCTGGGTTCAAATCCTTCTTCTGTGAGGCTCTGAACCTATATCCCACCACAATCTCTCTGCTAATGTATGGCAGGGAAAGGAGGAAGAAAGAACGTATCTCCTGCACTTTCCATTTATTGTTGACTGACAATTCTGTAGAGTTATAAAGCCTCAATCAGTGAGATACAGGGTTCTTCTCACATTGTCTCACTGTGCCCTAAGCGGAACAGCTCTCATTTAATAGATGCTTCACCACAAAATCATGAGTCATCTGCAGTTTTGAACTTTTCTGGGATCAAGTCCCTTCAGATGGTTGAGGAATCTGCTCCAGCACCTATGTAAACTGGTGCTCTACTAAGCTAGTGAATGAACAAGAGAGAAATCCTCTGCTAGATGACTTGACAAATTGGGTCTGAAAATAGTGTTGAGGCAGAATAGTCCACGATTTTTGCCTTGGGTGCACAGAGGGATTGGGTGTTGTAGACTTCTTTTATTCTTCATTAAGATAAACATTTTCAAAAATGTGCTTGTTCAACCTTGCTCCCACTGTGTGCATGGGAGGGAGATAACTGAAAGTGGGGAGCGTTGCTTGGATCCTGCAAGTGGCTGAGGTCCAGTGGGGTTGGAGGCTTTCTTCCTCCTTTTGGAAATGCAAAGCAACCCTGCACCTCCCCTGCACTTGCAGGAGGATCGTGACAGCCCAAAGCACAGCGGCTTTGTAATTGCTGCATACACTTCGATCGGATTTACGTGGCAAGGGTTTGGTATCAGGGGCCTGCAGGGATGGCGTCTGTGAGAACAGTCCAGACAACAGCCAGCTCCAGATAGCTCCAAAAGGGCCCCGGCGCTTGCCAGAGCTGAGCCAATAAGCGATGTTGTTTGCACCTCTGGGAGAGCAGATGTAAGAAGGGGGAAATACTGCTGCACAACAGAAGCTGGAAGAGCAAGGAGTGAGAAGCAGCCCTGCAGCCCCCAAGGTGAGTGCAGCAGGAGGCAGGAGGTGCTCCAGGCTCACAGCAGCAGTTCCCCTGCGGGCTGTGCAGGGAGAGGCCCCTGGTGGAGCAGGCTGTCCCCCTGCACCCATGGGTCCCACATAGAGCAGATCTCCACGCTGCTGCCCCCCTGTGGGTGGAGGAGCCCCCGGTGGAGCAGGTGGCTGTGGCCTGGAGGAGGCTGCGGCCTGTGGAGAGCCCCCGCAGGAGCAGGCCCCGGGCCGCAGCTGTAGCCATGGAGAGGAGCCCACGGGGAGCAGGGACAGAGAGGGACCTTGGAGGAGGGAACTGTATCCTCTTTTTTCATCGGTGCTGAGATTGAGGATCAGGATTTCGTGGTAGGAATTTGTTTAGATGAACCAATTTACCTCCATATGGGTTTTGTATGTTTGTTTCACCTTGTCTTGCAGGACCATCTTGGCTGGGTCTGCAGTGTTGTGCAAAAGTGAAGTTTTTCACAATAAAGAGCAGCTTTATTTTCGGGGAAAAGGCTGAGGTGGCCTTCATCAGAGTCTTGTGACCTGAAAATGCAGAAAATGGGTGCATGGCTGGCTGGATGGGTGGGTGGGAGTTGGGAATTCAGCCTTGGGATCAGAACTGGGACGTTGTTGGGATAGGAAATGATCAGTGGGATGGGAAGTGATGATGGGGATAGGAACTCATTGGGATGGGAAAAATGGGTTTTATTTTTATTGCATTCAATCCACTTTATTGACTGTGTTGTACAGTATGGCGTTGTTTTATTACTATAAAATTATAATGATTATTATTTAATCTTATCATGTTTGCATCTGTTGTTGTGAAGCAATGTTAAGAACAGCAACAAAATAGTTACCTACTTGCTAGCAGCATCCCTACGTTTGCTGGGGTCTGCTCTGTGCATTTTGAAGACCGTTCCATGCTATTCAGCCCCTTCAGGAGGAAATGGATGGTTCTAGGAAAATGCGTCTTGACCTGATGCAAAGCTGTGACTCAGCACCCTGCAGCCCCCGCAACCCCTGGCATTTTACCTGCAGCCCCTCCAACAACTCTGATGTTCCCTGCATCGACTTCAACCACTGCGCTGGGACCTGAGGCCCCTCAAAGCCTTGTCACTCGCCCTGCAGTCCCTCGAGCCCCTGGCATGTTCCCTGCAGCCCCTCCAAGCCTGGCACAGGCCCTAAGAGCTGGCTCCGGGGACTACCCCGGTGCTGTCTCAGGCGCCAATACACACAAGGGGAAGGAATGCATGCAGAAGTCATCTCGTTTTGGAAGGGCAGAAAGTCCTCCCAAGAAGGGGAAGGAGCAAGAGGAAGGCAAGGCAGCCTACCCCAAGGTAGGGCCATCCCAGGGAACAGGAGGCTGTTGGAAAGGAGAGCAGAGAGAAAAGCAGCAGCAAGCAGGTGATCCCCATCCCTGGGCGAGCTGCGAGCCATGGGACAAGATTGCAGCTGTCCTCCAGGCGAGCACATTGTCAGCTGGCTGCTGCGCTGCTGGGATAGCAGCTGCGGGAGCCTGGCAGCAGAGGGCAGGGAAGCCAAGCAGCTGGGATCCTTCTCTGGGGAAGGGGGCACTGAGAAAGCGCTTGCAAACGGGGCACAAGCCCTCAGCCTCTGGAGGCGGCGCCTGGCAGGCGTGAAGGAAAGGGATCCCTTCAAGGAAGATGCTGTGGGCTTGCTGAGGCTCAAAGAACAGACGCTGCTGGCTGCTACCAGTGTGCTGCAGCAGCAGCAAGAGAGAGCAAACCGTGGTGGTTTTCCTCAGCTGGGCAGCTGAGCTCCAGCACAAGCGCTCTCTCCCTGCCCCTCCTCCAACGCCAAGGGGAGAAAAGAGGCTGGAAAGGGCTCAAGGGCTGCCAGAAGGACAGGGAGATCACTCCACAAGGAGCGTCACGGGCAAAGCAGGCTCAGCACAGCCTGTTCCAGTCCAGCCCGGGGCCTGCTCCTGCGGGGGCTCTCCACAGGCCGCGGTCTCCTCCAGGCCACAGCCACCTGCTCCACCGGGGGCTCCTCCAGCCACAGGGGAGCTGCAGCGTGGAGATCTGCTCCACGGGGGACCCATGGGCTGCAGGGGGACAGCCTGCTCCACCAGGGGCCTCTCCCTGCACAGGCCGCAAGGGAACTGCTGCTGTGAGCCTGGAGCACCTCCTGCCTCCTGCTGCACGGCCCTTGGGGGCTGCACAGAGCTTTCCCACTCCTCCCTGAGCCAGAGGCTGCTGGGCAGCAACTTTTGTTCCCTTTCTTAGATGCAAGATCCCTTCTTAAATTCAGTCCAGCCAAGTAGGAAAAGTAAATGTGGACAGCTGTACCTTGGCAAAGAAGATAGTAGGGGACAAGGAGGTTTAGCAGTCAAGATGGAAGGTGATGCCATGAGGCTTACAGGCTAGTAATGTTCTAGTGAAACCCAGCCTTCCTAAAGAAACCTGCCTGACTACTTCACGTGAATAACAGACTCTGTTCAGCTATTTCCTAACATAGAAAGGGTGCTGACTGCTTCTTCAGAGTAACATGGTAGTGATACTGCTGAAATAGTTGTGGTTCAGACGTAGATCTGATTTCTCCTAAGCACGCTGAATTCACAGCTGTTGATCCTCCAGAGGAGGCTTTGCAATTGAACACCTGGAGAATAGGTAAATTTCCCGCTGTTGTTCTCCTCTCCTCTTGTTTTGTTTTGTTTTGTTTTGTTTTGTTTTTTTTTCCTAGTAGCATAGGCTTAAGGCTCTGAAGAAACGGGCTGCTTTTTTTCATTTCCAACACTGGCTGTTCCTCCTGTAGAGATTATATCAAACAGTCTTGAAGTGCTTGATGACTTACCAGTCTGCAGATTTATTATCAAACCAAAAAAAAACCCGACTTGGTAGACTATTTTTTTCTTACTTTTGAATGACTACTAGGAAGAAGGTTGTTCTGGCATCAAGAAAGTCACGTGGAATGTAATAAAATTTACTGAACCAGTAAATAAAAACTATATTTTTCTATTAGTTCCATTGTTTCAACTCTTCTGACGCTTATGGATGGCACAGATAACAGAGGGGAGATCGTGGTAATCGGAGCTACCAACAGACTGGATTCTATAGATCCTGCTTTACGAAGACCAGGACGCTTTGGCAGAGAGTTCCTCTTCAACTTGCCAAATAAAGAGGTGAGAACTTAAATTGAATGTTAGTGCTACCATGGCAAAGTCCAACTTTATAGGAAAAAAAAATAATTGACAACTTGAACAAAAGAGTGATATGTGGAGACACTGCAAAGTTGTACCTGTTTGCTTAATTATTTAGTCCACTTGGGCGTTTTCATCATGAAGTTGTGTTTTTGGTCTCAATCCTTCACTTATGAATGAATAGGGGACGTGTTTGCATTTGATTGTGCCCCGGATCGGTGGTAGTAGTTTGAGTCATAATTATTTTCTTCTTTATAGTAATTGTAGCAATTTGAAGCATTGTGCCAGAAGTGCTTTCTGTGCATTTACTGACTGAAAAGCAAATGTGATGAAGTAATGAGACTGTCACAATGAAAGCTTGCTAAGTTTTAGAGAAGTTTTTTGGACAACAAAGAAATGTTTCTGGATAAATTTTTCATTACAGTATTTTCCTCTGGGTCATTAGGTCTCGTAGTTTGGAAACTTGTTATTGAAGCTATAAATGCCTTTTCTTTCATTGTAGGTTCCTAGAAAAAGTTCAGTATAACAAATAAGAAATATTCAATTTCCTGGTTGAAAATGCAGAGTGTATATTAAATAACTGTAAAATACTTGAAAGTTGAGCAAGTAAGAAAAGCGTATTAATAGATGAGGGGTTTTCAGGGAGGACTGTTTGTTTGTTTGTTTGTTTGTTTGTTTGTTTGCTTTTTGGTTTGTTTGTTTCTTGTTGGTATTTTTAAGGAAAACTTGGGACAAGCTAAAACGCAATGATTTTGCTTCCAGGCTAGAAAAGAAATTTTCAAGATTCATACTCGTGACTGGACCCCTAAGCCACCGGACATGTTGCTTGATGAACTAGCTGAGAAATGCATTGGTAAGACTGAAACCAAAATGGATTCTTGCTTGTGAGCAAGTTGTAAAGAACCTTAGCTTGTACCAGGCAGTACCCAAGCTCTTGTGCCTTGCTGCACAACTAGTCAACGAGGCAGCTGGCACGCCTTCATAGCAATCAGAGTTAGATGCTTTCATCTATTTACTCTTTGTTGTCGTTCTTTTTGTTGTCTGAAAACGTTAAATGGTTCTGGGGCATCTTCCTCAAGAGTATAGTTTTTGATGAGGAGTCTGCTTCAGCTGCATAAGCGCAGGATATCAGACAGTGCGCAACATGAAACTTCCCTGCAGAGCGGTAGCACTTTGAATTCCCTGTTAACCTGTTTAGTTTTGGCATTACAAATTCTTTAAATGTTGCATGTTGTAAACCTGGGCCTTGACTGATGTAACGTTTGATTTTTGTTTGTTAGGATACTGTGGTGCAGATATCAAATCTTTATGTACTGAAGCTGCGCTGTGCTCTCTACGTCGATGCTATCCTCAGATTTATGCAAGTAGGGAGAAGTTGCTACTAGACGTTAATTCTATTAAAATAAAAGCAAAGGATTTTTTCATGGCTCTGAAGAAGGTTGTTCCGGCATCAAACAGGATCGTGGCTTCACCCGGACAAGCACTATCACCCATTTTCAAGCCACTTTTTAAAAGATCAGGAGCGAATATTTTACAAGTTGTGCAGAAGATCTTCCCGCATGCACAGCTCGCACTAAAGGAGGACCGACAGCAAGGTATAACCACAGCATCCACTTCTTTATAATTCTGCTAAAGCAAAAACTTGTGGTTTGTGCAATCAACTTAAACCTTTCAGACATAATGATGGTAGAATTTTATTATTTGCATGTGCATGTCTTTCTTTTGGGCATGTCTGGAAGATAACGCATAGGTTTTATTCTGGATTCGAAACTGAAATGCCAAATGGAAGCCCTGAATGACTCAATACACAGTAAAGGACGATGCGTTCTCTACTGAAGCATCCTGCTTCTGACGGCAGCTAAGATAATTAGCATTTGTAGAGGTTGACTTGAGGTTTGAAGTATAAGGCACCTATTTTTCTTTAAAAAATCAAAACTCAGATATTTGGAGGGGAAGCATTTCTAGGTCAATGTTTCTAATTCCTTTCTGAAGAATGTCGGGACCAGGATACAAGTATAACTGGTCTAAGCTAAATACTGTTTTAGCTATCATCGTTTTTAACCAGTCTCCTAATTTAAATGTTTGTGGATCGTACTATACATGTGCATGTGAGATCAATTAGCACTGATATTTACTAGATGAATGGAATTCTGTGGCCATCACATCCTTAATCCCCGTGCTTTCATTGTGGGAACCTCCTCCAGAAAGAAATGGTCTTTTTTTTTTTTGTTTGTTTGTTTGTTTGTTTGTTTGTTTGTTTTTAGCTATTTAGCAACTGCGGAAATTGTTTGTAATCTCCTTTATTCTAAGGGGGAGAAAAAAATCACCAAGAGTAGCGTACCTTATACGTACACATCAGTGGGACTTAGTACAGCTTTGTAGGGCCTTGTGCCATCTCCTTAGATCTGTGGTGGGATGAACTCTAGGAAATAGCTTTCAGTGTGTGCTCTCAAATGAAGAAAGGGTTTTGGCACTGATTTAGAAGCTGTATTCATGTAAGAGAACGAGACAAAGGCTATTCAGGAAAGTTAACAAACCTCTTTTGTCTTTCAGACCATTTAAATCCTATTTTACAAGATGATACGTTCGACAGTGATGACGATGCATCCTTGGTTTCTGGAGATGAATTAAAAGAGGGAATGCCTGACGGACCAGAGAAAAAAACGCCTCTGTTTCAGCAGGTAAAGAAAGATAGATCCCTGTTATGTTTAGATTCTCAGGACTGCTGAGTCTTTGTAAACAGTTCCAGCTGTTAAAAGTGCGAGGGGTGGTAGACGAAGGGGTAACATCAAGTTTGTGTGTTGAAGGGGTGCTTGGTATTCACAAGGAGAAAGGGTGAAGGGACTCAAGTGGTAATGAAGTTGCTCTGAATGACCAAATTGAAAAGCCCAGGCTTCTCTTCCTAAGCCAAAGTGATCCGTAGACTACCAGAACACGTTGACTTAATCCATGGCATTCTTTGAAAGACTCAAGACCACATAAATGTCCTGTCTGTCCTTTTAGCTAAAAATACCCCAACTTTATGGGTTTGTGTTGCCACCTTTTGCCCTTCTGTTTTCCAGGATTCTTAAACCAATGGTGAATTATGTAGCAGAAAGAAAACTGAGAAATGGCTTGTTAAAACACCTTGAGAAAAATCTGAATGGTGTCTTTATTTGATAAGCCACCAAGTTGTGTTAATCTTGTGGTATTTTAGTATGGAAGTCATGCAAGCCCACTGTTGGAAAGTTAGATCATGTTGTCACAGCTGGATCAGTTATTTTTCTCAGTTTCTATTGCTGTGCTGTCCAGAAGATTTTCTGTCCTCTAGAGCAAGGCTAAGTCTCTAGCATCTTTGATTTAAGCCAGCAAAGGTACAGCCTGATTGTAGTGGGGAAACAAATGCTCCTCACAAATTTATTTCCTAGTAGTAAAGCAAGATTGCAGGGATATTAATTTGCAGTCTTGGTTCAGTAAAGAATAGGAAACACTAGGGAAGAAGATGAAACAATTGGAATGACTGAATAACTTAACTGGAAATCTTACATGTATTTAATGTACCGCTACCATTTGGATTATTTGGGGATGGAAAAGTAAGTCTATAGGAAAATTACTTGGAACATCTGTGTGTGTCTATTCAGCACCTCATTTATAAACTTGTTTTCTTTACTCTTGTTCTAGGAGTGCTTTCTGTGAACCAACATCACGCCGGCCCCGTCTGCTAATAGTAGGAAAAGAAGGGTACGGCCAGGTTTCTTACGTGGCACCCGTGGTGTTGCACGCTTTGGAGAAGTTTCCCGTTCACACCCTGGACCTTTCTGTTCTGCTTAGAAACGTTGCACCGCCAGAAGAGATCTGCAGACAGGTACCTTTTTTCTTTTTATTCTCATCGGATTCACTGACTGTATGTAAAGGATCAATCGAGTTGCAAGTAAGGTGAGCAAAATTCATTGGTAATGGAGGTGGCGTTGTTTTAATGTGCTGGGATGTTTGCTTCTGTCTGAAAATCCCCTTTTCTTTTAGACAAAACCACAAACAATCTGGATGTTGTACATGTCCACATTTTCCATACCCAATTTTACAGTGATGATGTTGCTAGCAGCTCAGGAAGCTGGGCGGTGTTGCTAATAAACATCTCTTTGTGGAAAGAAATGCTGCTCATCTCCCTGGGATCCAGAAAGTAGTTCTCATTGCCTCCGAAGACTGTGTGCTCCCAGTAGATGGCTCTGTATCAGACTGCATGTCGGCTACTTTTTGTAGCCTTCTTCTAAATTGTATTAGTAAGGCAACCAAGGTTTGGGGCTTCTGTTTATTTTGTTTTCACACGGACATACACAACTTGTGCCGTTGCAGTATGTGCAATAAAAGCATTAACATTCACTAAACACTTCATTTGCACGCTGATGTGGTTTTAACTAGAAAAAATAAACAGATCTGGTGTTTTTACTTTTAGGCAGGAAATCCATTTTATTGTTTGGCATCACTACCTTTAAATATTTTTACCTTTAGTGGGAACATTTGAGAGCCATACAAGTAAGGACAGACATGTTACACGACTGAATACTGATGTGTCCCATAAGAGGGACATTTCCTTTCTTTGTTATGCGATGATTGTGGCTGTGGCCATATAGCTACGGTGTCTAGCCACTGCCTGAATATATCCTTCCCATCTTCTGACTAGAGTTCTTCGAATACTGGTAATCTGAAAGGGTGCACAGAGAAATTCCTTATGTGAAAGGATGCTTGCCACTCTGTTCACATAGTTTCTTTTCATGGGGCAGTCAGGTGGCTATGTAGCTATGTATTAACAGGTTATTCTACGTGTTTTAGTTTTCTTACCCAAGCTTTCCTTTTCACTAGCTGATCCGAAATGCTCAGAAGACAGCACCAAGCATAATTTATGTCCCAGATATCCATTTATGGTGGGACAACGTTGGACCTGCCTTGAAACTTACTTTTCTAACTCTAACTCTTCCAGCATTTTCGCCAGTTTTGCTGCTTGCTACGTCTGATGTACGTCACTCAGATTTCCCAGAAGAGGTATTTGTCAATACTTTTCTTACTATTTCTTCAGTGTCTTGTAATTTATGAATGCTTTCAGCATCAAAATGCTGCGCTTTCTTAAATACCTACTGTTATTACTCAGGCACCCTAACAAATCACTTAAAATTTGCTTAGAGAAAAAGAATACTGTGAAAGCATCTGCTTAAGGTTTTTTCTGAGTCAAGCAAGTGACTTTCACCCCCTTCTCATGCATGCAAATAATAAATTAATACAATAATTCCGGTGGCTACAAAGTGGTTCAGTCAAGAATATGCAGTGCTTGAAATGACAAGAAGATGTTTTTACTGAAGAGATTTCTTCTGACAGTCTGCCATTCCATGCTATGTTGGGTAAACTGCTAATAATGAATTTAGTAGAGAATTGAAACACTTTGATTAAAAAAAAAAAAAAAAATCAGTTTCTTTCTTCATATAGGCCAAAGCTTTCCAAGCTGGAAAGCTGAGTTCCAATTTCTGCTCAAGTAACTTTGGAATGGAATTCTAGTTGTATTCCTAAATAAACTGTAGTAAAAGTACATGCAGAACTTCATTGACTTCTGAGAGTTTACATTAAGGGAAGGTGCCCAAAAGAGGAACACGCTGTTCTCATTCCGATTATTTTGTCTCAGTTACTGGGGGAAGAGAACAGGTCTTACCTAGATGTGTTTATTATCAACTGCTTTGAAAGTGCTTGAGTTCCCACAGAAGTTTTTGTACAGGTTCTAAATTCCTTCTAAAATAAGTAGTGAAATTCCTTACCTACCTTTTAATACTAGAAATTGAAAATGGAGGAAGATGTAGAGGTACTAGCTACTTCAGACACCTTTTGGTAGAGAAATAAAAACTCAGCAAAAAGCCCTCACTTGTCTGCTGAAGCCTTTCTGTTCCCTCTATAGCCATAAAGGTTCTAAGTAAAGGATGCAGCAGGGCCAGTAAATACAAAGGAAGCGATGTTGGATGTGGTGAAAGCCATTACTTTATCAGTGTAGCGTACAATCCCTTCACCAAGATTTAATTCTACAGGTGATTCTTAAAGGTGATATTTGAATTTGCCATGCCAGCCTGTGAAAATGTAGCCATTTAAGGCCAGGAAGATAACTTTTTTCAGTTTGTGTTCTTCAGGTTATTATTCATTTTAAAAGGTACTCATCTTTTTGGAATAGAAGATGAGTTTTTGTGGCCTTAAATCTGAAATGTCTTTCCTCCTTCTGCTTTAGATCCAAAAATTATTTAATAAGGAATTTGGAGAAGTGTGCAATATTGAGTTGCCTGGTAGGGCAGAGAGAGCAGCTTTTTTTGAGGACCTAATTCTAAATCAAGTGGCTAAGCCTCCTGTAAAGAAAACAGGTGAGGAGGATATAAGAAGTACATCTAAAACTTTCCTATCGAAGTTATTAGCTTTTTGGGATTTGCTTTGGTGGCCATTTTCTGTCAGTAATTTTGTCATATGCTTGTATTTGAGTACTGTAAATTGGCTAATTTTTCCTGATTAATTGAAGTTGATCGGACATTGGAAATCCTGCCTGTAGCACCACCAGCTGAGCCTCAGAAGCCACAAGAGGAAGAAGTAGGGATGCTGGAGGAGGAAGAGGAGGATACCTTGCGTGAACTTAGAATTTTCTTGAGGGACGTTACTCACAGACTTGCCACTGACAGACGTTTCAGGGAATTTGCAAAGCCCGTTGACCCACAGAAGGTAAACTAGTGCTGATCTGTGTGTGTCTGTAACTTCTCAGCGTTCGTATTTCTCAGCGTTTTGGGGAAGGTTCAACTTTGTTTTTAGGGCTGCACTATTAGGATTTTGCAAGAAGCAGAGGCAGTGCTTTTACTTCTGCTGACTCTCAGATGTCTCTTATCGGATTATTCGCTGAAAGCCCTGGTTTCATTCTAAGAAGCCAGTCCAAATGCCAACACAGTCTGTTCGTGAAAAGGCTTTGATATGTAGGCATGTCACAGCACTGAAAAGCACAGAGATCTTTCCTTATAATTACAAACAGTACTTACAGGACTACTTTAATGAAGTCTAAAGCCCTTTATTGGACTGTCAGTTCCTGTGGGAACAGGAATAGGAGCAGCAGTTTGTAAAAATAAGTTTTGAGATCCTGTTCTCTGTTTCATCTGGAACTCCTCAAGAGGAATCAACCATAAGTGCAGTGTGTTTTCTTTTTCCTCCAATAGGCTGCTTAGATCCCTTTTTCTCCTTAATTGATTAGATAAGCCTAAACTAGGGGCGTATATTTCAAAGACAGGTGTAACTTGACTATACCTGCGGATCAGCAAAGGCCTCTTCACGTGGGCATCCACTGGCTTTTCTTCCCCTTTTCTCCTAGGTTCTTGAGCTGTGAAAAATCTAGACAGATACGTATGTCTTCATCTGAACTAGTCATTAGGCTCCTCTTATGGTCTGAGGGAAGAAATCAGCACCTCTGGGCCCAGTTATCTCATTCTAAAGTAGATGCCTGCAATAGGTACTTCACAGGTGCAATTCATGCACCTTTTCCTCAATGTCGACAGCAAAAAGAATGTTGGATGGCTTACTCAGCTTTCACTGTTGTGATTTTCTGAAGCAAAGTGAAATGAATCTCCCACCCTCAGTGTTTCTTCTGTACCATGCACGTGCTTCTGACCTCCCTACTTCTTGTTGTCCTCTCCTAGCAGCTCTAATGCCAGTTGAAAGAGCCCTTCCATTTTTGAGAAGCAAACTGGTTAATTTCAGCATCTTCTGATGCATCGCAAATGTTCAGGGTTTTTAGGAAGTCGTTTATTTAAAGTTTTCAGAGTAATTTTGGTAGACAGTGTGCAAGGTTAAGAAAACCTCTGAATGCTTGTATTTGATCTGCAGGTACCTGACTATGCCACAAGGATTAAAGAGCCGATGGATCTTTCAACAGTTCTGACTCAAACTGACTCGTGCCAGTACCCCGCTGCAGGAGACTATCTGAAGGACATCGATCTAATCTGTAACAATGCCTTAGAGTACTACCCAGATCAAAGATCTACAAGTGAGGATGTGCTTTTTAGCCCTAGTTTAAAAAATCTGTCAAACGTATAGATGGATAAATGCTGTGTGCGGACAATAGACTTTGGATGGATTCGATGATTTTGGACATCCACAGAGAACATCTCTTACCACATTGTAAATATTTTATCATTTTGCTACTTGGGCATGGAATTGTGATATAAATGTTCCCAAGGAACTAGTGCTTTTGTTTTAATTAACTTCTATGTTGATATGCTGAAAATATTCACTGAGATAACCTTTCGGAACCAACCTATGAAGAAAGCAATTTTTTTCTGTGATCAAAACAGTTTCATTGGTTGGTAGACAACATTCAGTTAAAGTCTGTAAAATTTCAGATTGTCACAGAGCCTATGTTTTGCAAGACACTGCATATTCAATGGTGAGGAACAAAATGGATACAGAGTTTGGACGACTTTGTGAACAAATTAAAGAATCTCGTGAGAAAAGAGGTACGTGCTTTAACGCTAAGGATTTTAAGACTTGTCTCTGCATTTGTAACTGAAAATGCACAACGAAGATCTTTGGTATCTATTCTTTAATGCAAGGTCGCACCTCTCCAGCATGTGCTCCATGTGACAACTCCAAGTCACCACAGCAGAACCCTGCTACTGAAGACGACAAACCAGATGAAGAGAGTAATGAAAATGAGGCGATGACAGCGGCACCTGTAGATGCCAGTACACCCATTTCTAATGGTAAGTTGCATTTTATTCAGCTGCTCTTGTCATTCATACCTTCTCTGTTCTTGAGATGCAACAGGTGTCTCTGATGCCTGGCTCTTTATGCCAGAGGTATTTTGTTTTCAAATTTACTTCAAAATGTGAGAGAGAAATCCAGAGGTCATCCATTCAATATAGTTATGAATTAAAGTTCAAAGAAAGTTGGTTTACAATATAAAAAACAAAAAACAAAAACAAAATAAAACAAAACAAACAAACAAAAACTTTGACGACCCAATTGCCATTTAGTCGCCCCTAAATTGCTAATTCTTGAGGTAAAAAATGTTGTGGATGGCAGTTTCTGAATACTTAACTAGTTTTTAATTATGCAAAATGGTATTTTTACCCCCACTCCACCCCTCCCTTCCCCAAATGCTAAAATCTTAGCTACCTCATACTGTGATTTCCAGTTGAAGGAGGGAAGTCTAACTAGTGAGAGTGGGAATTTTGCCATGGACTCCACCCATATCCTTTTGCAATACTATATGAATACTACGAATGTTGGGCAAAACCACAAAGTTTGTTTTTTCACAAAAGGTTTACCGAATCAGGAAGCATACGAGGTATAAGTCTTCACGTTTTTTCTCCTTTGAATATTCCCTTAAAATTGTCTCATTAATTAATCTCTTCCAAACATGTATTCAGCTTTTGAAGTCTTCAGCTTGATACCAGACTCGAAGGAGAGCTTATTTCCAGAGGCTTTTATGATGTTCATCTGTATTAGTTCATGCAGTAAGACAGTGACTTTATCAAATAACCTCACGTTGTATTAATACTGCCAATCCAAAGTAAGAATCCTCAGCATGTAAAATCCTGAAAGTGACTGTTTAGTGAATGAAATTCCATAGCAGTGTGTGTGGTTTGTTTGCTTGTTTTTAATCTTAATAGCAAACTGACCCCATTAACTTTCAACTCTTTTCTCAGCATATGTAGGCAGTGGTAGCTCAGTTCCTTTGTTTTCCTTGTCAGTCAAGTAAGATGAAGATAATGGATTTTGAAGAAAGAATTCTTTTGGTTATGTTTTGGATTACTTTTTTATGCTGTCTCTTTGTAGGTGCGTCAGAAAGAAAGTGCAGAAGGAACAACTGTGCGCATGCTGCAGCAAAGCGAAGAAGGAGTTCTCAATTCGATACAGAGAACAGAGTACCAACAGATGACCAAAACGATAGTGATGAAGAAGAGTTTGTGGACAAACATGTTTCTGACGTATGTCAAGTAAAACTTAACACTGAAAAGGAAAGTGCTAAGCTTTGTGGATATTCCCCACCAAGATGGGGAACTATAACTAATGAAAATCCAAGTTCAAATGGTAAGGGAGAAGTCCAACGGATCCTTTAGCACCTTATTCTTGCTGAGGAGGATTGCACTATTTATTAGCTTTAGCCTTCAATTTCACTCTATTTTTTCTGTTACAGCTCTCAAAAGTCACCACACAGTTTATTCCGTAATGATGTTGCTCCTCTAATTGTGCAAGCCAAGCCCGCATGTTTCTGTAGGTGCTGTTTTTTTGATTCTGAAGTCTGTTTTTTTCTAATGGTACCTAACTGAAAGCCAGCAGTCACTGACATTCTTTTATTGTACGAGGTGCTTTCCAATAACGAGCAGCTTAGGTGAAAAAGCTGCACTTCAAGATGCATGGATCCAGAGTAACATGTGGAATAGGAGACTTAAGCCCTAATGTTGTACTCTAAGATGTGTTCCCTAACCTGAATTGGCAACATGACTATTTTTTTCCACTATTAAGCTTTTCATTAGTGCTTTTGGTTTGTTTGTGGGTATTTTTGTTTGCTTTTTTTGTCTTAGTTTCTAATTTTTGTGGAGCAGTGACTTTAGCTGGAAAGAAGGGAGAAGCCAAGTATTTCTCAGTGAAGACGATAACAATTCTGTCTCTGTATTTGTAGAAAGAGACTGTTTGGCAGGTACAGGATACTTCACTGAGACTGTATTCTAGATAAACAGAAAACCTGACTGAAGAAATCTGTGTCCTTCCAGATTCCTGGGCATTTCAAGCGGTGTGAACGTTCTTGGGAAGAAGACCAACAACAGATAAGTGATGAGAACACTGTACAAGTCCCTACGGAGACAGACTATATAGTTATTGTGGATCGCTATGAGCTCAAAGTATGTCTAATTTCAGCTTTTTTTTAATGCTCAAATAGGACATATTCCTGCGTCATGTAAAATTGCAAATTAAGCCCATTGTTAACCAATGCCAATTAAAACAATTAATTGGAAGGACATACAGATAGTGAAATAATTCAGCCTTTAATGCACTGTGACTGTTTAGTTTCCACACCTCATGGAGATTTCTGTAGGCTACCATTTGCTTCTGGTTATCTGTAGTTTAGGAGACAGATTCTTTGCCTAATTTTTAAGACAAAAGGCCTTGCTGAATTTTAAAATACCACACTGACAACCTGCTAGTACTATTATGGATATCATTTTAATGATTCATAATTCTTATGATGGGTTTGAGGGCTTTTATTTGGGGATTTTTTTTCATGCTTTGATGTACTAAGAACCTGAAAAGGATCTTTATTTCTTGCAGTGATGATATTAAACCTGAAGTTAGCAGGTTGACGTAAACTAGCTAGCCATGGAGAAGTGACTACTTTTCTGAAATTCCTTGAAAGTGCAGTATTAGAATTTCTTATATTGTGTGTGTGTGTATATATATATATATATATATATATATATATATATACATGAAGGAGGCAGAGTTTGCTGATAAGATGATAAGCAGCATTATTTCCAGGGGGGCAGTAGTATTTCCATTTGGTATGGCTGCTCCCTAAAGCTACATGCTTGCAGGCTCACACAGGTAATGGACAGCTGTGGCAGTGGAAGAAGGTGCTGCCACTAGCTTGTCACTGTTGCTGTGCCAGAGATTATCATCTCTGCATCTTTGGTAATAGAAATGACTGTGTGAGAGAGAGGTGATTGCTACAAGCAGTCGCTTTGCTATTTACCCACCCCTGAATTTAAAGGTAGGATTGAGCAAACTAATCCACCTTTGCTCTGGGCGTTTGAGCAATCTGTTCTGCCAGCAGAGTTGTAGGCATGGCACACGTGGGTAAAGGTAATCACCTAAGGGTGCTTCCTTTTCCAGCTGGCACAGCTGTATCTACAAGATCTGCAGCCTTTTTACAGTGCCCCACGCTGCTGCAATGCTTCTCTAATGAAATGCAACAGTGGCTTTGCTGTGGCAGCAGCTGTCCTACAAAGAGGATCGTGTCATTCCCTGCTGCTTTGGGAGCAGTCGACTTACAATTACAACCACTGATGTGATAGATTGGTTAGTAGTAAAAGATTGTCCGAAATTTCAGCCTTTCCTTTCTCTGAAATATGAAAAATTAACTCATTTTCCCTGCTGAAATCTCATGGGATATTTAATCTGTTCTCTGAAGTGTCACATTTTATTTAATAGCGTAAGAAAAAGTAGGCTCTCACTTGTATTGTTACTGTTCAACCTCCGAAAACATATAGAGCGTATTCAAAGGATCTGGTACTATTCTAAAGTTGTTGTTTTGCTCCATTGTTGTCTTCAGAAATTGTTATGCTTTGTCACTGAGATAACGAAGGGATTTGACATTTATCACCTGGAAAAAGTATATGGCGTCATTAATCAGTGTATTTACAACCAGAGAGAAGACTACGACAAAACCGATTTGGTGAAGGTAATTTTTGTTTTGAATTCTAGCACTTTCTGTCACTGTTACACAGTATTTGTGTGTTCTGGGGTATCGTGGTTGTTTAGCATTGCTCTTCACTGCTTAGCTGTCTGTGCACAGACAACAACAGTACGACTTCTCCCTTTCAGTCTGGAAGACGTTTATCCACCTTGCAAAACAATTGTTATATTTGGCATAACTGTTGGCAGTTTCTGCAGGAAAAAGCTTGAACTTGAAGACAATGGGTCCACCCACACAGCCCTTTCAAAGCAGTTAACCTTAGTCTGTCAGTAGTTTTCCTTGGGAACCATTTTGGGAGCGGGAGGACTACGAAGGGAAGGTGCTTTTCTAAGTCTTTCACTCGCTCTCTCCCTCTACAGCCAGTCATGCACGGTGATAGCAGTTGTTCCATCCTTGGAGAGAAATTTAAGTATATAACAAGAGTTTGAGACTTCTCTCTAGTCACACTCTAATCTCTTTTTAACTAATGCGCTTGAGCATCTGTAATTGGGGAGATTTCTGCCTGTGCCAGTTTTACACTGAGTCAAATTCTCTGGTCTCTTCCTGTAAAAGATGATTTCGGAGTTGTCCGAACTCCTCAGAAATCTGTGTGAGGCGTCCATGGTCCAAGTCAGGTGTTCCCAGTATACGCTTGGATATTCACTCTTCACATTGAAGATCCTTGAACCCATTTATCTTAGAGTTGCTTGTGCTTGAGAACAGATGAAATTTGTTGTGCCGATCAGTCTGCCTTGAAAAGAGAGTGCCTCTTTTTTTTAGGCACTGGTCATCTCGATCTCTTCTTCCACATCTGATAAAGAGTTAGAACGGACACTCTGTTCTGCCTGTGAGAGGATTATTTAGATTCAGGGAGGCCGCTCCTGAAAAAAAAAATGAGATCTTTTAGCTCGAGAAGGGATTTATTTATGTTATCTCATGGCCTGTGAACTTTTGTAACTTAACATTTAATTTAAGTGTTAAAAGTTAAGTAGCTTTCTTGGTTTTCTATTTCTTCCTTTAGCTTAGGCAAACAAATCTCTCCTATTCAGAGTGCACTGTACAAGTTAGTCAGGAGCGTGCTCTACTGTATGGAGAGAGAGAGAACTTAAGGAGTAATTATTCAAAGTCCAGAAATTAACTTGAGCTTGTTGTGGCTTCTCAGCAACTGTTTCTTCCTTCTAATTGTTGTGAAACCACTGCTGAGAGAGATCCATATAGTTTATATCCTCCTCTCTATTTTGGATGTGTAAGGATGCCTCTGAAGCTAGAAGGGGTAATAGGCCGTTGTGATGGTGGTAGCACACTGTTTGCTAAATATTACTAACCATGTATTACAAATTATTTATTTTTATAGTAATAGAAAGTGTTCTTAAGCTTTCATTTGTGCTTACTGCTATTTTAGTAATAGGTAGTAATGGTAATAGAAGGATGGTTGGACTAGATGATCTTGTGGGTCCTTTCCAACCTTGTGTTTCTATGATTCTTTCATGAGGAAGCTGTAGACCGCGATGAGGTCTCCCCTCAGCCTGCTCCTTTCCAGGCCGCACGGGCCCAGTGCCCTCAGCCGCTCCTCATATGTCTTCCCCTCAAGGCCCTTCACCATCTTCGTAGCTCTTCTCTGGACACTCTCCAACAGTTTAATGTTCTTTTTGTACTGTGGTGCCCAGAACTGCACACAGTGCTCGAGGTGAGGCCGCACAGCGCGGAGCAGTGCAGGACAATCACCTCCCTCAACCGATTAGCAGTGCTGTGCTTGATGCACCCCAGGGTATGGTTGGCCCTCCTGGCTGCCAGGGCACACTGCTGGCTCATACTCAACTTGCTGTCAACCACGACCCCCCTAGATCCGTCTCTGCAGAGCTGCTCTCCAGCATCTCATCGCCCAGTCTGTACATATAACCAGGGTTGCCCCGTCCCCGGTGCAGGACCCGACACTTGCTCTTGTAAAACTTCATGCGGTTGGTGATCGCCCAGCTCTCCAATCTGTCCAGATCTCTCTGCAAGGCCTTTCCACCCTCAACAGTCAACAACTTCAAGTTTAGTGTCATCAGCAAATTTGCTCAAAACACCTTCTAGTCCTACATCCAAATTGTTTATAAAAGCATTGAAAAGAACTGGCCCTAAAACGGAGCCCTGGGGGACCCCACTGGTGACCAGCCACCAGCCTGATGTAGCCCCATTTACCATAACCCTCTGAGCCCTACCCGTCAGACATTGCTCACCCATCGTATGATGTTTTTTATCTATGCTTGACATTTTTAATGGGATTGTGTATATGGTTTGCTTTTCTTGTTCTCTAAAATGACTTTTTGAGAAATCCTTTATATAATGAACATGAAGTTGAGGAATCACAGACAAGACAGGTGACAAGAACTTCTGAGGTGCTCAAAAGAGTACACCATAAAAATATCCATTTCTGCTTCCTAGCTTTTTTCCTAATCTGTTGTAAGTGCATTGTCATCTTTCTCCCGTGACTGCATTCTACAGGGCTGAGTTTTTGGGATACTAGCTAGCACTCCTGAGCACATTACTTCAGGTTTCTAGGCCAGTCTAATAAGCGTCTTCCACCACTGTGGCACCAGTATGAATATGAACCAGTCCTTTTTGTTAGAATTGTAGGGGTTGGAAGGGACCTCCAGAGATCATCGGGTCCAACTCCCCTGCCAAAGCAGGTTCCTTAGAGCAGGTTGCGCAGGTAGGCATCCAGATGGGCCTTGAATATCTCCAGAGAAGGAGACTCCACAACCTCCCTGGGCTGCCTGTCCCAGTGCTCCGTCACCCTCACCGTGAAGAAGTTCTTTCACATGTTGGTGCGGAGCTTCCTGGGCTCCATTTTGTGGCCATTGCCCCTTGTCCTGTCCCCACAAACCACTGAAAAGAGGTTGGCCAAATCCCTCTGTCCACCACATCTCAGATATTTATACACATTGAGGAGATCCCCTCTCAGTCTTTTCTCCAGGCTGAACAGCCCCGGGTCTCTCAGCCTTTCCTCACAGGGGAGATGCTCCAGGCCCCATTATCGTCTTTGTTGCCCTCCGCTGGACTCTTTCCAGGAGACCCCTGTCTTTTTTGTACTGGGGAGCCCAGAACTGCTGGACACAGTGCTCCAAGTCTAACTTTTCTCAATTGTTTCAGGATCTATCTATGCTATATAAACCATGGAGCTTTCTAGGCAAACACTGGCAAATCGTGAGCCAGGTGCAACTCAATGCCGACGTTTCCGTCAGTGTGTTAGGGGTGGCAGCTTTTTCCAAGACTGACCTACGCCTGGCACCTAATCTGCGTTTCAGTAGATGTACAGAAGGGAACAAAGAGCTGTGTTGTTAGCACTGTATTTAAAAAGCTACCGTGAAGAAGATGCCTGTGTTGAGCGGACAACAGGAAGCTTTCATTGCATCTCCAGGCAAAGGAGAGGAAAAAAAAATATCATTGAGGCAAAAATGTGTTTCTTCTTATCCACTTCAAGACGATGTTGAAAACCTGGTATCCTAAATGCATCTTTACCTCTGGAACCACAGTCAGCTCATTGCATTGCAACTGGAAAATTTCATACTTAAAAGGGAATGACAGGCAACGAGGAAGCAGGAGCATTCCTGGCATCAAAACTTTTGCTCTTCAAAGTTTTGGGCAAACTTCTCCCCGTTATTAGTCTGGAGAGAAGAAGACCTTCACAGTTAAATATATATAAAGGAGTAAATCTAGGTTGGACATGAACAGCTGTCACAGCTAAGGGTTCCCAGAAGCCCCATTCTGTTTTTTCTGACTTGGGGAAAAGATCAACTTTTAGCGTCTGAGGTAAAAACATTGCTAAAAGCAGCGGTATTGAAGAGAAGGACGTAGTGGGAGTTAAAGCGAAGCGTAGACTAAGATATCTGGACACGTACTGAAGGAAGAGCTCCTCTTTATTCAACTTGGAGGTGGAAAAAAAGGGGGTCGGGGGTGGGTTTTTTGTTTGTTCGCTGTTTGTTTGTTTTTTCTCCAAAGGTTTTGGGGGTGTCCCAGCCAGCCCCGGAGGGCATTCCTCCCTCAGCACCGGGCACCTGAGGGGAACTCGGGGCTGGAGAAGAAGCCGAGGTCGGGGAGCCGGGCGCCCTCAGCGCCTTTATGCCCTGAGCCGAGGCGAGCCGAGCCGGGCCGGGCCGGCCGCCGCCTGCCGGGCGGAGTGGCTCCGCCCCGCTCCCTGCCGGGGGAGGCTGAGGCACCGCGGCCCGCCGCTGCCTGGCCCTGCCCGGCTCTCAAACCCTCCCGGGGACGGGGGGGGAAGCTGCGAGGTGCCAGGAGGATGCGAGTGGGTGCCGCGGGCTGCGAGGCGAGGGCCCGGGCGGCCGGCGGAGCTGGGACTCGGGGACGGCTCAGCGCCCGCCCCGCCGGCAGCGGACGACTCCCAGAGACACAAAACGGCGGCGGCGGAGGAGGAGGCAGGCGGCAGGGCTGAGAGGAGAGGGGGGCGAGGCGGCTGCGGGAGGCGACCCCAAGCGGCCACGGGAGACCCCCGGGGAGAAGGCGAGGCGCTCCCCCGGCCGGCCCTGAGGAGAGGGGCGGCTGCGAGCACCCCTTCCCCGGCTCTGTGAGGGGGGAACGGGGCGCGGTTGGGCTGTGACAGAGCCGGGGGTATGGGGGGCACACGGGCAGGGCGAGCAACTTCGCTTTCCGTGCCTTGAAACGGGACGGAGCCAGCCGAGACCGGGCTCCCCCCCCCTCTATATATACACACACGCGCTCGGTGTGGCGGTGGGAGGGGAGCGGGGCCATGTCCCCAGCCCTGCCGGGGGGTTTTGCGGTGCCGGGGGTTTTTGCGGTACCGGGGGCCGCCCTGACGCCCGGCTGTCCCCCAGGTGCTGCGCGGCGCTGGAGATCGGCAGCCGGCGGGGTGAGGCACCTAATGGAGGCGGCGGCGGGGCGCTGAGGGAGCGGAGAGGCTGCGGCTGTCAGCGCTGCCCGGTAGGTGCTGGGGCTCCCTGTCAGGCTTGACGGAGGAGTTTGGCTTCGTTGAAGGGTGAGTCAAGGCTGAGGTGGCGGTCCCAGCCGGGACAGGCGCCCCAGAGAGCGCCTTGGGGCTGTCAAAGTGCACGGCGATCCGTGCAAAGGGGGCTTTGTTGTGGAAGGCCTGAGGTGAACACGAGCAGCCCGCTGGAGGGGGAAAGGAGAGGGGAGTTTGGAAAGCTGCGCTGCTGGTGTTAAGCAGCAGCCTGTGCTGTGTTGGTGTTTGCTCAGAGGGGTTTCACGCACGAGGAGCTGGTGGGTGCTCTGAGGAACCTGGTCCAGCTGTGGAGAACAACCTGTATGAGGCAAACCCCAGGACCTAAATGCCATAGGCTGTAAGTCCAAACCTCCCCGAACAAGCAGACATTATGTAGAAAACCCATTTGTTACCGTCTTGAAACATTGCCAGCAAGGCAGCCTCTTCCAGTTACGCTGTTAATTGGGTTCTCCGGAGCTCGTTAGAAGGAGGTGCCATTTTTTCTAAACGAGGTGACTGCTAACTTCAGGCTGGCAGTCTTACTAGCTTTCCTCAGCCAAAAAGCCCTTTGCATTTCCGTAAAGCACCTGTGCACTGTGCTTGTTTAACAAAGACAAGTTTGAGACATAACACTTGGAGGTAGGGCACGCATTCTCTTTGTGAGGCTTTCCTACTCCTTGAATGCTTCTTGTGGCTCTCCTGGGCTCTCTCTTCTCTTGCCAAGCCCTCGATGACCTGTGCCTGCTTCAGCTGCATCCAGCGCTCCGTTTGCTAGCCGTAATTGTCGTCATTTATCTCTGCTGGTTATTACTGGGAAAACCGATGTTTATCGCTGCGTGTCCATGCGTCCCTGGAGCCTGTTAGAGCTTGGTTTTGAACGGTTCTGCCTTTTGTAAATTTCTCTACGCTGAAGAATTTCTGTCAAGTGATGGACTTTGTGCTGTTGTTAGGATTCCTTTTGTTCCTAATGTACCAAAAAGGCTGTTTCTTTGGGTCTTTTGCTTCCCTTAGCAGTTTGTGGTGTTTCACTTAGGCTTATTACTATCCTTGCGCTGTTTTTCCCCCAGTCACTTACAAAGCCTGAGGGACAGGATTAAATTTTTTTTAATCTAGTTACCATTAATATAAATGATCTTTTTGTTTGGATGTGACTTCTGAATTCATAACAGTCTTACTTCAAAGATCTATGACTGGTTTTGAAGTCTGATGCTTTCTTCAAGTTTGAGTTGAGAATTTCTTCCATCTTTATGGAACTAACTTCTAAAGCAGCAAGTCAGTGTAAACTGTTTTTCTAGTTCTGTTTGCACATAATAAATATAACGGAGGCATACTCTCTTGTGGCTGAGCTCTGGCCAATCTCTATTTCTATGGTCAGTTTTGCTTTGTCTCAAGGCTGA
Organism: Anas platyrhynchos; assembly: GCF_047663525.1. Lineage (NCBI taxonomy): Eukaryota > Metazoa > Chordata > Aves > Anseriformes > Anatidae > Anas > Anas platyrhynchos. The sequence goes on from NC_092604.1 coordinate 61,980, forward strand.
AGTCTAGCTGAGAATTCCCCTGTGCCAGATGCAGTATTTTTGTATATTATGAAGTTAGCATCTCTAATTTTGAGAAATGCTGAGCCTGTTGCAAAATTGACAGAACGAGCTCTTTGGGGTCTGTTTAATAGAAGTCCTACGTGATAAGTTTTGGGGTGATGAGGGGAGGGGACATTCTGACCACATTTGGCGGAGTGCAGGAGGGCCTGGACGCGCTATTCCCTTCTGTGAACTCACGGTCGGTATTCCCTCTCCGTCCTGTGCCAGAGACGTGAGGTCACTGATCCATAAATGCCCGAGATGGTTTGCCTCGGAGTTGCCGGTGACTTGTAAACAAGTGATGCAATTTTCAGGATAGCACGGTTTCCCCTCCTCCCTTTGTTTCCTCGCTGTTTCCCAGTCAGGTACCAGTATCAGTGTTCAAGTCCGGCTGTCGGTTGTATCGCCTTTGCCGAGTGTGTGCTCACAGGAATCCAGTTTTGTGGTGTTATTAATTAACTTTCTGACACTGTCACATCAGGCACTAAAGGTGCTTCCTCCTGCAGTCTACACAAGGGATGTGATGACTCAAGTTTTCAACATCTTTATTGTCATTGGTAGTATTAATTCTGATTTTCATCTTTTATTGCAGTCCATCATGTTAGTTTGGTTTGGTTTCGGTTTGGTTTGTGGTTTCGTTGTTGGTTTTTGGGGTAGCTCAGGGCCTCCTGAAATACTCCAACCACTCTGCTGCATAAATAGTTGTTTCTTTTTCTGTGGAGATGGGAGCCACCAAAAATGCCTCCTTTCCTTATCCTGTAGCAGCCAGATGGCATTTCGTAAGGCTGCGCCGTGCCTCCCTTTGGCTGATGGTTCATTTCCAGTTCTCTTGCCTTTCTGAGAGCTGGAAGGAACCACACCAGGACCACTCACCTCTTTTCGTGTACCCTTCAGAGTGCAGTGAGCTGCAAGGTGTTGCATAAAGCAGCATCTCTGCTTCCAGGGGATCCTTTCTACCCAGCTCTGGAAGTCAGCCCAAAGGGAGCACAGGGCTGCTGACGTGGAAGAACGTGAAGGGAAAAACAGGCAAGAACTCTGACCACGTTGCTACTAGCTCTTAGAAGACCTTGGAGATAGATCATGGAGAGCTTAATGATGCAAACATGCTTTGAGAGTTTGACTTCTGCTTGCACCTAACAGGTCCAGAAGAGCTCACTTCCAAAAAAACCAACAGGCTTCCAGTTGTGTTTGGAGCCGTTCCAGAAAGCCACTTGGTGTTGCAGGTTCTCGTTGGGTGTCTTGGCCTTCTTGACCCACAGCTTGAAGCCGCTGCTGGAGCCAGCCTTGGAGCCAGCAGGGAGCTCCTGAACTTTGTCATGGTTATGGCAAAGGCTGCAGGTGTTCAGCGCCCTGAATCTGGAGAGCATCTCTCAAGCCACATATAGTTTGTGAGACCAGAAAGAGCTGCCGGCTTATAATGAGTGCTGTGACTTAGGCGCACGGTTTGTAGAGGTTTTAAGGCGTAGTGCATGAGTGCCAGGCTCCTGTTTGGTCACTGGGACAAAACGAGATCTGGGAATGTTGGATGTCCTAAAAAGAGTACAGGGGAGACAACCGGGGAGGAGATGTGGCTCTTCTTGGCCTTGTTTAGCCCCCAGCCCCTCTACACCCCACAAACCTTAGTTACAGCTGTGGGCTTCTGCAGAACGTCACAATGCCTAGTAAATCCTTGGGATATACTTAAAAGCAGGAAAATACTGTGTTGGTTTCTTCTTTTTTTGTATACATAGGGCAGCTGCCAGCAGCAGCACCTGCTGGAGTCGAGGGTGCTGAGCAAGGCAGGGTCGTGTCCCGAGCAGCAGTCACAAGGGGAGCTGAGCGGAGCCCGCCTGAAAACTCGGGGGGTTTCTGCTTCTTAGCAAGCTGAAACACAGCTCCCCGTCCCCAGTACTCCTTGCTGTGAGGATGAGGACTGAGGAAGGCTCACCCTGCCTGCAGCTTCTTCAGTTCTTCGTGCGGGGAACTCGTGGAGGAGCCAGTGCCTCTGGAAAGAAAGCACCTGTTGGTACTGTGGGCATCTGAGCGTGATGCTAACCCACGCAACGCTGCCCCTTGCATCTGACAAATGTTTTACAACTTTGACTTCTTTGCAGGTTTTACTTAAATTTGGTGGAGGAGGCTGTGGCTGAGCAGAGAACTAATTTGTTATTTCACTAACTGGAATAATTTACAATGGAAAGAAGCTTTTTTTAGTTAAAAGTTGTGTTTCTGATTACAGCTTCCGGTATTTTACCTCGCAGTCCACAAACACTCTTCTTAAACTTGATTCCTGACAAGTCGCTTTTCTCAATTCTCGCGTTCTTGGACACCACCAGGGGAAAAGGAAGGCCCTGCTAATATTGCTTGGCTGTTTCCTTCCGGAGGAAGGAGGGGAGAGTTGAGAAAAAGAGGAATGAAGTAAAATGAATTTACTCTTTGCACACGTGCTGAAAGAATAGGCAGGTGTTCTTGGGAATATCTCATTTAAATCTCTGTGTATGTGTTTCGAGAGGATGCGTCCTCACTTAGAGGAGCCAACATCCCATTGCTGGACCTAATCCTGATGGGGCTGGCATCTGAGGGTTACACGGGCTGCTCCCGGCAGAGCTCTTCCCACGCGGGGAGGCCGAGGGAGCCGGTCGAGCACTGCTCCGCTGCCTGGAAAGATTCAGTCATTTCCACCCAAAGCGAGGAAATAAAAAGCTCGGTCAGCCATTTCATCTGGAGATACCCCGCCCTCCTCCAACAAATACGAAAAAGGGAAAATGTAGGCTTGGGCCCTCACATATCCCAGCAGTTTGCACCCATTCGGGCGATGCGATTGGGGTCGGGGCAGGCAAAATAGAAGTTACCTTTATTTTTTTTTTTAATTTCGGCAGAGGAAGTTATAAGGTTGATGTTGCCCCTTTGATATTTGATTTAACCCACTGACTGCCTGGGAAGGAAGGAGTCTGTTTAGTTTACCTTTGTCCTAGATTCAGTTTTAATATCTCATGTTTAATTGGAGGGGGAGGGGGGGGAGGAATCTTTATTCTTAATGATTCATGCCGCCTCAAAGCACAGTGGTTTCTACTTGTGTGCTGCCTTTCCCACTGGGGGAGGCAAACAAAAGAACAATAATTTCAGACTCCTCCTTCAGTTTCCAAGAGAACCTTAGCTGCTCAGGGATAGCTCTGAATTTTAAAAGCATTTTTTTCTTCCAAATTATGTATTGATTGCACATAAAATAGCAGCACCGTAATATGCAATTTCAAACAAATGCACGGGGGTGCTTGGTTGCTTTTAATGCTCCTCCTTTATTTTTATTTTATTTTTTTTCCTCCAGCAGAAAACAAAAAGTGGATTCTGTTCCCATAAGCCGCTCTTGCAAAATCTGCACAAACATTTATTAGTCTAGACACAAAATATTCTCAGCCGGCCTCAGCCTGACGATGGCAAAAAGAAATAAAAATAATAATAATAAAAAAAAAAAAGAAAAGGCAAGCTAATATTGTACTTGGCTGTGAAAAGGGAAGGGGGGAATCATGCCCCAGGCTAGTGAAGCTGTAACATTTTGCTGGGGCTGCCTGCAGCAACAGATGCATCTCGTTCCCCTGGGCTTCCAGTCCTGCCTATTCTCTTCTGCTGAACTTGGCCGCTCGCAAACATTCCCTGTGAGTACCACACCCCGGGCTTCTCCTGGACGCTTTTGATTTGATTGAATGATGGCCCCAGGCATGCTCCTCTTCACCAGGCCTGTTCTTCTGCCCCAGAAATCATGTAGCGAATTCATTGATTGGAAAACGTGCAGAATAGGTGGGATCTGGGGTGACTGGTAGAAATCAAAAGGGTTTGAAATAGGCGATGTGACCGCAGCTTAAACCTGCAGGAAGGGAGCATCGACCCGAATGGTTTATCTGAATCTTCAGCTGCAACTTCTGTAAATACCAGCTCCTTCTCCTCATTTGCTACCATGGCAGTTTGCAGACTTTTGCTGAGTTAAAAGGACAAATCATAGTTGTGCGCGTTTGTTTGATCAGGCCTTTACCTCAGCGCTCACGTTCTCAGACTGCTGGGGTTTTATATTTTTGTCATTTTCTTAGAAAATGGCGAATGATGCATATCCCGGCTTCCAGATGATTAGTTCCTTTTGCTCCCAATTTGTGTCAGGCTGCGTTTGGTTGGAAATGAAAATGTAATTGCAAATTCCCCTCAACAGCACAACATGTCTGTGGTATTAATTAAAGCACTGTAAATACGTAGAATATCTGAGAATGCATTCCTTCAAGCATGGCCGTGTTTTTTTAAACCTACAGAGGAGGCAAAATACGGTATTTAGGCTTAGTAGATGAAATGTATTGCTTCTGCGGTGGCAGATCCGTGTCTTGAGATTTTAAACCTGGTGGATCTCATGCTCGAGCCTTCAAAGGAGATGTTACATAGACAATAAAACGTCCTGCTTTTCGGGGAGGGCTCTCCTTAGGTCACTCAGAAAACGCCTTCAGTCTTCACTCACTGCAGCATTCACAAAGTGAATGCCTTCCTGTAAGGTTAGTCACCGATGGCCACTCATTCCATGCTTTCACTAAGAAAAACCTTCGCAGCTTTGAATCTGAATTTCCTGCCCCGCATTTAGGTGAGCCCGGAGCGGCGTCAGGCATTGCTGGGCTCCTCGTCCGGCGGCGCTGGTGAAGTGAAAGATGCCAAAAGTGAAGTTTGACAGTGAGCTCGGGGGCTTGTGCTGGCCCGGTGGCTCTCTAAGCCCCCGTGTCTGAGCAGCGGGAGCATCCGAGCAGCACAGGACGGAGCTCAGCAAGAGGCTGGGGTCAGGGCACTGCTGCAAATAGCAATGCTTTGCTGGTTGCAGAAGTTAACCAGGTACACAGCACTGTTTTACTACATGGTGGAGACCTACGGAGAGTGTTTCTGCCCTCCTTTTTAGCTGAAACATCCCCAGATTCTAAGGGGAAAAGGAATAGAAGGGACTTGCGGAGCAATGTTCTAGTGAAACCCAGCCTTCCTAAAGAAGCCTGCCTGAATAATTCCTGTGAATAACAGACTGTTCAGCTATTTCCTAACATAGAAAGGGTGCTGACTGCTTCTTCAGAGTAACATAAGTTAGTGATGCTACTGAAACAGTTGTGGTTCAGACGTAGATCTGATTTCTCCAAAGCACGCTGAATTCACAGCTGTTGATCCTCCAGCGGAGGCTTTGCAATTGAACACCTGTGGATAGGTAAGTTTCCCGCTGTTGTTCTCCTTTCTTCTTGTTTTTTTTTTTTTTTTTTTTTTTTTGTTTTTGTTTTTTTGTTTTTTGTTTTTTGTTTTTTGTTTTGTTTTGTTTTGTTTTTCTTAGTAGCATAGGCTTAAGACTCTGAAGAAACGGGCTGCTTTTTTTCATTTCCAACACTGGCTGTTCCTCCTGAGCCCCGCCTTCTATTTTTGCAGTCACAAGATATGTGAATGTAAATTCCTGGGAGAGAGGTAGAAAACTCTGTTTCAACTGGTGTCTTTTTCGGCTATGTGGGGAGACCAAATAGGGTGGTTTTGAATCTTCTGGCTCTTATTCAGAGCAGCAGCATGTGGAGGGAGACAGATGCGTGTGCTTTTTTAGTGCAATGGCTTCAGAAGCAAGAGGGGAAAAAACACTTTCTCTGGGAGCTGGAGAAGGTGTCCTAATCGCAGGAGAGGTTTCTAAATGGCATATCTTTGCGAGTTTTCCTGTAGTCCGGAGGTTTTTGTTTGTTTGTTTGCCTTTGGAAGGTTTTACTGTTAATCTTCACGTCCTTCAGCAGAAGTGAGAAATGTGATTTTATTTTGTGCAGTGTCGCGGACCCTCCGAAATCTACTGGGAAGGATGAATACCTCGCACAGTACCAATGTGATGACAGTGGAGACAAGGAGAAACCAAGAAGATCAAAAGAACGTGACCTTATTTCAAAAGAAAATGTTTTGTACGGCAAAGAGACTTCTGAGCCTGGTGAGAAATTGCGGCAAACTTCCTCTCTCAAGTGTGACACTGAATGTAGCTCTAAAAAGCTTTCCTCCTCAGCTATTGCAGAGAGATGCCAAGGTAGAAAGGACAAGACTAAAAACACTGAGAAAGAGCATTACCAAAGCAAGAGGGAACATGCTCCTAGTGAAGAGAAGGAGAGTCAAAAAGCAGGTCCTTCCAGCGGCCAGGTTCAAAAGGCGTCACGCTGGAGCTCCGAGTTCGGCAGCATTCCGAGACCGTTTTGGCGGTTGTGGAGACGGCCCTGGCTGAGGTGGCTGCTGCTGTTGCTGCTGTCCCCTCTGTCCTCGCTGTTGCCGCTGTTGCCGCTGTTCCCGGACCTTGGAGACCTCCGGCGGCTCCCTGTGACAGGCCCTGTGGCCCCGGGGAGCTGCCCGCCGCCTCGTCGGCCAGCCCGGCAGCAATCCTGCCAGCACAGAATAGCTCACTGCGTTTCAGGGTAAAGTGACGATTAATTTCTATTTCCTGGCCTGGGTGCTGCTTCCTTCTTTAAGGAAGCTTCAAGGTTAAAGGTTAAGCTCAGTTATGTCAGGGCCCAAGTCCGTTTCGTGAAGGGGCTCTTGTACGAAAGCTTAAGCTGGGATTGACTCTCTGCTAAGAGGAGGCCAAACGTGTACCTACTGAGAAGCAGGTCCTAAGTGATAACGTTTTCTAAAGAGACTGCTAAACACATCTGAACAGTGCTGCTGCAGAACTCTGAATGGGGGGATAGCAACTGTCTTAACTGATCTGGAATCTTGAGTTTACTTTTCAGTGGACAAGAGGTGTGTCTCTCAAGGCAAACAAAGAGAGGAGTAACACCCGATACTCATGTCAACATAAATTTATGCTCAGAGCGTAGGTGTAGGAACAGCATCGGTATGTATATGGAACATCGGGAGAGGAAGCTCTGTCGGTATTTACAGTTTTTCTACTACCTTGTCAGAGAGACGTTATCTCCACATTAGAAATGGATGTATTTTGAAACAGTGGTGGTGGATCGGATTTCTTCTTTCTAGTGTTAATATTTGCTCTTGAATCGTACTTAATACCTGGTAACGCCTCAATCAGTTGTCAAAAATAAACTTAAAAATGTGTAAGGCTTATCTCGTTGGTCAGTATAAAGATCAAGGCTTTTTTCCTTTTTCCTTTTTCCTTTTTCCTTTACCTTTTCCTTTCTTCCCCAGTGTTGTTTTTCTTTTCTCCTTCTCACTACAGTCTTAATTTTGTTTCTTGTCCCTTAAGTGTGTTTTCAGTGTGTTGCTGAAACATTTTCTCTTTCAATCCAAAAAAAGGAGCTGTCACTGGTGAAGATCGGAGCTTATCTGAAAATCCCTGAGCCCAGGAGCTGTCACCTTAGTCTTCCAGTCGGACAAGGACGACTTCATTTCTCGTGTAAATGCATTTTTCAGGTTTGCGTATTGTTTTTTCAGGAACGGAAAGTGTGTATAGAATGGATTTAAAATCAATCTTAAATGTAAAATGTCAAGGGAAAAAAGTTCTAGTTACAACCTCTGCACATAATTTGCCAGCTGTGGGACTAGGAGTTTTCTTATTTACTGTGTTTTGTTTAACGTGTGTGAAGTTTAATGGATAGCAATCAAGGCGTGCTAGAAATCTGAAAGCACTTTATGCTTTGTTCTCTCAGTCATTTTGGTATAACAAACTAGCTTATGTTTTAAACGCTCCATTAGGTTAGTGGTTTCCCTATAGGTAACAAGTCCCTGTGTGCTACAGTAAGACAGTAACAAAACATGAAGTATAGAAGTTCATCCTGTCATTATTCAGCTTCTGCCTACGGACACACAATTATGCTTATTTAAAGCGGTATCACCTTGAAACCTAATCAGCATTTTAAAAAGGACTTTGTAGCAGTTATTGGCTTTTGTCCTGGAGGGCTGAGGTTTGTTTTGTTTTGTTTTACATTCAGCATTTCCGTTTCTAGCTTACATTCCCCTGTTGTTTTGCATGAGGAAAACGTGCAACTTTACAAAGCAGAACGGAAAGAGCTGCTTTTTAGTCTAACGTTTCAGTTTTTTGTAGGAGTTTTAAATGTGGTAGGAGTAAAACACCAGAAGTACTGCTGCCAAAGTTCTATTCAAACTCGTATTTCGTGGAGAAGCAGAAGAAGCCCAGGGAGAAATAAATTTGCAAACGTGCTCTTCATGCTCTCCTTTCCCAAGATTTCTCTGAGATATAGCCCATCCTCTGTGGGTTTTGAGGTATATGGTTCCCAGGAGTGAGAAGGAGGGCCAAACATCTCTCTTCTTGGATCTCAACATGCCAGGGCTTTAGTGTACTGCCACTTACGGCTCCGCTTTTTCACCTGGAAAAAGCGACCACATGATGTAGACTGAGGAGCCCTCACAAATTAACTTGCTATCACAAAGTGACGCCCAGAAAAGGTGTATTTAAAAGCTAGGCTCATTATAGAATAACAACAACCCCCTCATGATTGGTGCAGTAGACAGTGAGGTAGAGGGCGATCCCTGGAAAGACAGAAGAAAAGGAGCAGTGAGTTCTGGGTACCTTTGTGCACACGAAACAGAAAAACGCAGGCAGTGAAGTAATAGTGTTCCATTACTAACGCCAGCAATAGATAATTGCAACAATTATCTATTAGATCATAGGTAATAATTAACAGATAATTGTGCAACTCTGGAAATCAATAAATAACTGATTCCCCTCAGAGAATGTCTTCTACATTTTTATATTAAAAAGACTCCAGAGTTGTAATGGATTAAAATCCTACGGAAGTGAAAGAAATGGCATCAGCCACTAGTTCTGCAGAAGCTAAAAGTAATACCGATAGAGTTTAGATGGAAATTTTCACTTTGTGTGTTTAGTTTGGGGATTCTTTTTAAATCATTCATACCAGCGATTTAGTTCTTAAGGCTGTTTCTTTGAGATTAAGTGACAGGACTTCTGCTATTCTTTTCTTCTTGGAATGCTTCTTGATATTCTTACGTCAACCAGAACTTCTGTCTCTGTCGCAGATGTCAACAATGACCGTAGTTAAGAAGCCCAAATCTTCAAAGTCTAAAAAGCCCTCTTCAAGGCGGTCTGGCAAATCCAAGAAACCAAGTACTAAAATACTGATGTCACGCACCGCAAACTGGGGCCAGATACCGCCTGCAGAAGATTCAAGCCAAGTCTCTGTGGCCCAAGGACGTGGAGGTGCTATTTACTGTAGATCATCTGAAAAATCTAAGGCTTTTGCCCCAAGAGATCTAAGTAAGTGTGAGCTTTATCCTGACTCCATTTTCTTCAAAGCAAAAGTAGAAAATGCAGTTCTTACTTGTTGCACTGATAGAGAAGGGGACTAGTGTGAACAAAGACTTCAAAAGCGAATCCCCTAAGGCAACTGAAGTGACTGATGTTACAGAAATTAATTTTGATATATTTACAGTCAACAGAAAAATATGGGGAGCTTTTTGTAATGCACAGATTCATCCATGTCTTTTCCGTTTTGCAAAGAAAAGTGTTTGATTGTTGCTATTCACAGCTTCCATTTTTCACACGTTTTTTGAATGATAACATTGCTCAGGAAAAGATCTGGTATCTGTAGGGGTACCGTCATTCCTAGTTACTAGTTTTTACCTTTTTTCCGTATAATTTCAAGTCTAAGCTTGTGGTTTAAGTTATAATAAGGAAAAAAACAGTAGTTGAGTTAATCAGGTTAAAGATTATAGATGGAGAGGAACTTGGCATTAGGTACTACAAACAGAATGGCAGTTAGCCTTGCCTTAGAAAAATTAAAATGGTTGACGAAAGCTGTTTTTTTTTTTTTTTTTTTCCCCAAAACATTGTGTTGACCAGCCAATTTGAATTTGGCGGTATTAAAGCTGTCTGCAATAATTTTCTTCTGGCTTGGATTGTAGCTAGCTCCTCTAGGTGCTCCTGCAGAATAGTATTTTTTTAAATACCTTCCTTAGAAACAAACAAACAAAATCTCTTTTTAAATTTAACTTTCTTGCAGTCGTTAATGATGGAATTGCTCCACCACAGAGCATTCTTTTTCCACCTGAGAAGATTTGTATGGATTGGCGAGAAACACAAAGTGTTGGAGTTGGCCTGTACAATCTTGGCAACACATGTTTTCTTAATGCTACTCTACAGTGTTTGACCTACACACCCCCACTTGCCAATTACATGCTTTCTCTCGAGCACGGCCAGTCATGTGAGTACTTTCTAAGAGTATTTCAAATCTGTTGGACAGCTCTGAAGGTGAAAGAACAGCAGTGATTCTGAGACAAGCTTATTTGCCTGATTTTACCTGTAGAAGCTGGCTTTGAGCACTGTATTAGCAGTGGGCTCCGAATAGCATACGGAGTGCAATTAATGCACTGTTTGTTTAATGAATGAGTTTATTTATTTATTTATTTATGTATTTATTAAAGGATCATTTATTGCTTCGTGGGAATAATGAAGTGCATTGGACAGTAATGCATTTAGTAGTAATTTTAGAGAGTAATACATTTTTCAGCCTGTGGAGTTCACATTCCTGTCAGCCTTTACAAATGTGACTTTGCAGTAGTCTTTTAGATTTCTCATCACAAAATGCATTTGAATACAGGCTTAGTGGATATTTTTATTCTGTAAAGTTGTGTGAAATGAAATGTTACAAGACTGTTGGGACATTGGCATCTTGGGAGAATAGAATGTAGCAAGGAGAGTGGATATCGTATCTATAGTTTAAATTTTACTTAGATGTTTGTTTGTAGTTATGGATATTTTGCTGGACTGGGATGCTTTCTTCTTTCACTCTTCAGGTCGTGAACAAGATTTTTGCATGATGTGCACAATGGAGACTCACATTAACCAGGCCCTGCGTTGCACTGTTGATGCCATCGAGCCTACGCATGTTATCAGTAATCTCAGTCGTAAGTGGCTTCAGATGTGTTTCTTTTCGATAGCTTGTAATCTTCAAATACTTATTTGATGTGTATAAGTGGTTTTAACACTAGAAAGAAGAGAGATTTTAGAAATACAAGAATGATTTCATTTTTAAATGAGGTGAATGCTATCATCTTCTTCTTTAGGAATAGGACAACATTTCCGTTTTGGCAGTCAAGAAGACGCACACGAGTTCTTGCGCTATACTGTTGATGCTATGCAGGAAGCGTGCTTGAATGGAAGCACCGAGTAAGCATAAACAAGTTCACTTTCATACATTCTCTAGCACCTTCTAGTCCTTTATTTACTATCAAAAATGATCTCTAGCACCTTTTAGTGCCTTATTTACTATCAGCAACGAAAGTCTACATCATCCTTAGTTTTCATAAAACTCTTTGAAGAGTTAACTGTGCGCCTTAAATCTTCTGAGGTCTGATTCTAATTTATTTCCAGATTGGACAGATCTTCTCAAGCTACCACCATCATTCATCAAATATTTGGAGGATTTCTAAGATCGAGAGGTACTTTAAAAAATATTCCTGTCCTTAGAACTGATCTGTGTCTTTTGTCGGTAGTAAAGCAGTCTGTAGTTTGTCTAAAGTAGTATCTGTCAACAACTTGAATTTGGACAGTTAGTCTCCTTCACATAAGGTTAAGCATTTATATTTTGCTTCCAGTGAAGTGCTTGAATTGCAAAGCAGTTTCGGATACGTATGAGGCATTTCTTGATATCGCTTTGGATATAAAGGTAAGATGTTTTCTAAATATAATTCATGATGTTTAAGTACATGCCTAACTTTCTAAATTAAACTTGTTTACCTTAAAAAACCAAACCACATATAATGTTAAAACGTAAGAGCTTGGTGGTGCTAAGGAAGTGGATTGGACTTTGTCCTTCTGTGGAGCCCATGTAAATAGTCTCCACATTTGCATTGGGTTTAAGGGGAAAGAATTCTCTTTCTGCAAAAATTATAATGCTGTCATACTTCTCTGTTGTTCTACCCCAATGTACATCTAATTGTTAGACTGATGAATTTGTCCCCAGTATTGATGACAAAGCACACTATAGATGCTGTCTAGGCTACTGGAAAAGTATTTGTTCCGAAGTCAAATGACTTCCAGGTGAGGTCAATGCTGAGCATGCTCTTTCTGCCTCCTTCTTCACAGTGCTCATAGTAGATCGCTGGAGTATGTTAGTAAGATTCTCTTATAAACTACTAGTACGTCTCTGGAATTTTGAATTTACGGTGACTTTACGCTCTTCTTTCTCACTCCTCTAGGCAGTTTCATCTGTTACCAGAGCTCTGGAACTCTTTGTGAAACCTGAAGAGCTGGGTGGAGAGAATTGCTATAAATGTAGCGAGTAAGATTTTGACGAATTAGGTCTTAATCCTAGATGTCAGTTTTATATGTTGCATGACTCTGTTGGACTACCTCTAAACTTTGGATCTACTTACGAGTTTTGTGGAAGTTTATAAAACACTTGGATTTTTGTTTCTTTGGAGGGGGGAAGTCTTGTTCAGAGGCATTCCCTATGGGTTTGCAATTCTCTGGCTCGTATTTTGCCATCAGAATTCAAAAAGAGATACTTTTGTTCTTTCTATTTATTAGCTCTCGACAGTACTTTTCTTGATGTAAACTGCCCAGTTTCCGTTGTTCTCTGGGCTAGTGGCTAATTTTCACTGCTTACACTGTAGGTCCTACCTTGGAGCGGGCAATGTATCAAACTGAACTATTGTGTTTCAAAGGATGGCAGACAGTTTCAGTGTCTTTCCAGACAAGCTCAGTACATGAAGTACATGTACATGAAGTACATGAAGCTCAGTACATGAAGCTCAGTACATGAAGACTTCCTACTGTTAAATGTCTCCCTCCTGTAGAATGACCATGTGCTTCTGTTGTATTTTTGATGTTGATAGACGACCTATGTTGGAGATTATTTGCAATTTCTAGTCCTGGGGACCAAGGCTCTCTCGTTCCACTTTCATTATTTGTATTTCCCTTGAAAGCTGAAAGAATGTATCCAGGATTGGAGTTCAAATAGCCACTTTTGTAGACCAAGAAATGGTACCTTGCCATCCAACCTGGTAATACCCTTTCGTGAGAGATTCCTGTTCCTGCTATGCCCGGGGTTTTGGGAGAATTTACCTTCTTCACTGTATTAACAAACCTGACACGCAGTGCATGGGTTTATGAAAAGAAAAAAGACCAACCTATTATGCAAGTAAATGTCATTCAAATAGCATAGGCATGCGTGAGACATTAAAACGAGTTTGTTTTGGGGGCGAAAAAAGAAGATGCCTTCAAACACTTATCTCTGCTTGTTTTTAAGGTGTAATAAGATGGTTCCTGCATCCAAGAGATTTACCATACACCGTTCTTCCAAGGTTCTCACAATATCACTGAAAAGATTTGCAGATTTCACAGGTGGAAAGATCAACAAGGTATATTTACCACTGTAATGCAACTATATCATTGTGTAATGGGACATCCCCCAAAGCTGAAAGTTGTTTATATTTTCAGACAGTAATTGTAGACTAACGACTATGGCTTATTCTTTCTCTTAATATCAATAAAGTTCCCGCTTGACAAGAAGCATATGCTTTCCTCTGAGAAGGCTGATTCATCAGGAAACAGTTCTCTGCAACTTCTAGTCTTCAACATTGTTTATGGGAAGACTTATTTGTAGTGAATCAAGAAATATCTTCTAGAAATATATTCTAGAAATAAATTCTAATCTGTGTTTTTTGGAAGTGTTTTTCTCTGGCTAGTCCACGAAGTACTCTGGGATAATTTTCTATCTTCTTGGTCTCTCTTTAGGAGGTGAAATATCCGGAGTATTTGGACCTGAGAGCCTACATGTCACAGTCAATGGGAGAACCACTGCTCTATGCCTTATACGCGGTGCTGGTACATCACGGTGTCAGCTGTCACTCAGGACACTATATATGCTATGTAAAGGTAGAAGTCAACAGCATTTCTAACAGGGTAAAGGTTGTGCTGGCAAACCAGTGAAAGCGTGACTAGCAGCTACTGTTTCTAGGGAAAAAGATTTCATTATATTTTTATTTGACACGTGTGTATTTTGTTCCTATCCGTGATTTCATTTGGAACACGTGCAATTCACCTAAAGAAATGGTTGTCTTTATTTGCAGGCTGGTAATGGACTTTGGTATCAGATGAATGATGCTAAAGTAGTCCGTACTGACATTAAGAGAGTTCTTGGTCAGCAAGCTTACATACTTTTTTATATCAGGTAATAACAAATCTTAACATGTGTTCAGAAGAGATTTACTTTCCTGTTATTGATATTTTTCTGTTTTGCAAGTGTTTTTCTTGCTATCCCAGGGAAAGATTATTATTTGTCTAATTCAGTTCTGTCTAACCTGAAATTCTCTGTGTCATTTATTATCTTTTGTTGCTTGGCCTGAAACTGCAGCACTTGTGTAAATTGCTATCTATGTGTTACCTGTAGCTGGCTAATTTAGAGAAGGAGAAAAATGAAGGTCATCTGTCGTGTAAGAATGAATTATTGTTCTGAAAGTGATAGTCTTAGTAGGAAGACTGTTCTCTCCTTTTCAGTTTGTAGTCTTGGCGAAGCCTTCTGTAGAGAAGGCTTCCATATCGTATGAACTGTTCCTCTAAAATTATAGGATGGGATTTAATCCAAGAGTAGGCTGAAAGAAAAACTAAACTACGATCACTGCTCTTTTCTGAAGGCGCTATGATTTGACACTTGGAGAACGTGCGTTTTACTTGCCAGCACCATCTTATCCCTGTTCATTCCCTCCTGGTCAGCAGGGGGCTAATAGTAAGCAGGCTGGATTTATGGGACCACGACTTCTTCCTCATATGATTAAGGTAATTCAGGGAAGTGGGAGGGCAGGTAACGGCACCAAACTGCTAGTGGGTTTGGGGTTTGGTGTGGGGTTTTTTGTTTGGTTTTCAGCATCTTAGTTTTGTTTTCCTTCCCATGCTGCAGCTTTCTTCACAGCCTTCATGCTACAGCCAGAGTCATTCAAACAGTGGTTACTGCTAAATTGTGCAGCCATGCGACTCCATTACTTTATACCTCCAAGACAGCTTTCTAAAGCACAGAGAGCTACGCTCTTTGACAATTTAAGCAGAGTGTACTAATCCTCGAATCATTTAAAAGAGGACTTGTTTTTCCTATCGTCGTCACTTTAGCTAAGACAGGGAAAACTAATTGTCTTATTCCTGAGCACCAGAACAATTCCTTCAGGCTTTTCAGGGTATGTTTAAAGGGGAAAATAAATATATTTGGGAATAGCAGCAGGTAATGTTAAGTTGTTTGGCTGGTTTTCAAAGATGATGTTAATTTGATTCCAATCGGCTGTAAACCAAAAGCAGGAATTGAATACGCTTATTGGACTTGCATTTATCTTTAAAGGGCAGTGTGTTTTTCTTTGTAGGTGTTAAGACCATTTGTAGAAATACTCAGTAGGAGAGTTTTGTGTTTCAAAATGTTAAATGCAGTGTTTGCGTTAATCCATCTTGCCATTTCTTCTTTTTAAATACAGAATTCAAGCCGTTTAAATGGAAATGGATCCATAAAAGAGGACGCAAAGACCACTGGTGTCACCCTAAAAAGGCCATCTTCAGCACCACCGATGGCCTGTGTTCAAAACCAGACAATTACCAGGCCTTCAATTACTGATCCGTCAAGAAAACAGAAGATCACCACCAGTATTCACAATAAATTGCCTGCTCGTCGGACTGTGTCACAGCCTGACTGTCTTAGCAGTGCTGCGGAGGACGAAGATCTCTACCAGGCTGTTCCTTCATCCACAATTACAAATTCGGTAATGCAAATGAAGCAAATGCAAACAAGCAAAAAAGTTTCTGATGAGATTTTTGTGGAGCCAACAGTGAATGAAAATCCTAAACTCAGCTCTGATAACACAGTCCCTTACGGTGCAGAATCTTCAGGAAAGTCTGAGGAGGAGTAAAAGGGCTTATTTAAAAGGAATTGCAATGCAATGTCCTCTAATGGAATTTTGGTTGGAAAGGTAGTCCGTACATTGCAGCATTCCGGTTCTTCCTGTCAGAATGCTGACGAAGGAAGATCCCAGCATGAGCTGCCAAAAACCGATTCACTAAATGGTGCTATTAGGTTAGTTAATGAATCGAAAGAAAACGGACTGAAACTTGATGATTCCACTTGCCGAGTTGAACCTGCTAAACCTTCTGAGATGTTCTTTTCTAAAACAAATGGATTGCTTGAAACATAGATTTGCTCCATCGAGAATTTCTCACCTATGATGTATTCGGGAGTGTTTATTGTGTTCCTAATTCAGGTGAAATACTGAGAAAACACAGCACAAATGTGATTGTAAGACTTTGTGGTATTATCCCATTAGAATTTGCAGACCTGAGCTTACATTAGAACTTGTCAACTTAAGCTCAGCTGAGATAAAAATTCCTAAGTTTCATAAAGTAGATTTTGGGAGGTGAGTTGGGGTTATCTTTGAAGTGTAGATAATGCATACAACTCAAAACGGTCTTGCTTACCATTTAATGGAGAAATTCTGACAAGACTAGTCCTCAGTACTACTACAAATAGTATTTTTTTGTCTGCTGACTTGTGCGTTTTGATTGCAGATGCCTGGAGCTATGCCTTCAGTCAATCGAGAAATCATCACGGAGTCCCTCACAGCCAGCCAGCTGAACAGCTTGTCAGAGGAAACGAGGTAAAATGAGCACAGTCTGATTAAGACAAGACCTTTTGGAAGTTCGTTACGGTTTTATCTGTCTACTAATAGTATTTAATGGAAGGATTTAAATTAGTACAATTCCATGCTGTATGTCCAGCGTTACGAACAGAACTAATGATCAGCACTGAGCATATCACTCTGATGCAGGTTGGTGCCTCAAGGAGAACTTGTGTTCCTTCATAGAATGTTTTTCCATTTTTCTCCACTGTCTGGAGAAACACTGGCTGTTCCCCGCTCGCCCCTATGCCTTTTTTCTCAGAGCAGCAGGTGGAAGGAGACGGATGCATTTGCTTTTTTAGTGCAATGGCTTCAGAAGCAAGAGGGGAGAAAGCACTTTCTCAGGGAGCTGAAGAAGGTGTCCTAATCACAGGAGAGGTTTCTAAATGGCATATCTCTGCGAGTGTTCCTGTAGTCTGGAGGTTTTTGTTTGTTTGTTTGCCTTTGGAAGGTTTTACTGTTAATCTTCACGTCCTTCAGCAGAAGTGAGAAATGTGATTTTATTTTGTGCAGTGTCGCGGACCCTCCGAAATCTACTGGGAAGGATGAATACCTCGCACAGTACCAATGTGATGACGGTGGAGACAAGGAGAAACCAAGAAGATCAAAAGAACGTGACCTCATTTCAAAAGAAAACGTTTTGTACGGCAAAGAGTCTTCTGAGCCTGGTGAGAAATTGCGGCAAACTTCCTCTCTCAAGTGTGACACTGAATGTAGCTCTAAAAAGCTTTCCTCCTCAGCTATTGCAGAGAGATGCCAAGGTAGAAAGGACAAGACTAAAAACACTGAGAAAGAGCATTACCAAAGCAAGAGGGAACATGCTCCTAGTGAAGAGAAGGAGAGTCAAAAAGCAGGTCCTTCCAGCAAGAGGAGGTGTTCTCAGAGCGTGGAAGTTGTTCATCAAAAGCGTCACAAGCAGGAGCACTGGGAGGGAAGCAGGTGCAGATCTTTCCCTGGTGAAAGAAACAGCCCTGAGAATGGCAGAAGAGCAGTCAAATATTCAAAGTCCAGATCTGGCAGCGGAGGAAGATCAGAACAAGGTAGCAATAGATATTACCGATCCAAAGGGGAAAGAAGTTGGAGCAGAGAAAGATACTATCGAGATGAAGCACGGAGGTGGGAAAGATGTAGCTATTACAATGATTACTATTCACCTCATGCGACAGGAGACAGTAGAGAGAGAAAGTTCTCTCACGGCGATGCAGCCTTTGACAAATGGACTGCAGCTTACTACGGCAGGTCACATAAGCATTATCATTACAAAAGTGGATGGCCTCACGGTTCCCTCTTGAGAGATGAAGATGGACGTCGCTTTAGCACACCCCGAGCAGACTTGCATCGTTGCTCGGTATCTCAGCAACATTCTGGAAGACATTCTCGTGAAAGACATGCGCTTCCACCTGTGTCAGCTCATTTGGAGAACTGTCGCCAGAAAAATGAAACAGAAGGAAACAGAAAAAGAAAATGTACCCGTGCAGAAGGTAGTGAAAGTGAAATAGAAAGGAAAGACAGAAAGATAGAAAAGGAGCTTTTAGGTGGTGAAAAAAATGCAAAAATATCACAAGTTCTAGAAGAAAAAGAAGTCTAAGGATAAACATGGAGAGAAGGATTCCAAGTAAGCAAGGATTCCAGCATACTCCGCATTTTTTATCCTAATTCTTTTCTGGGTGCTTCTCATGTATTCCTTTTTTTTTTTCTCCTTTTTTTTTTCTCCTTTTTTTTTCTTCTCTATTTTCTTCTTCTTTTTTTTTTTTTTTTTTTTTTTTTTTCTGGTAGTTTCTAAGTTACTTAGATAGCATCAGCTGGCTGGGGATCATGTTGTTAGGTTGATCAGTGAAGATAGGAAAGCTATTGCTGAATTGTTTCAGAGCACTAGCTTTGGACCACATAGTTGGAAACACATCCGTACACCATTCTGGATTAGGTTAAAAGTTTTTTTCTGCTTGCACGTATTCCAGAGCTAGCCATTGTTAATGATATGTGTACAAACCAGGACCTATGGTCCTCCAATCTGAGGGCTTAAGTTTGCTACATCTAAACTAAGTTGCATGTGCACAAAGCACCACAAAATAGCTGACATGCTGCAAATCATCACCTGTGGTAAAATAAATAAAGTTTCATATAGGCAACAAGTGCCACATCTTTTTTTCTCTTTTAAACTTGCATGTTTCTTTCAGACTTCACGATTTGTGTTTCTGTGTGCTCCACTTTGACAATGCCAATCCCAAGCGTAAAACAAGAAGAAAAAGGAGAAGAAAAAGAAGAAAAAAGAGAAACAGCAGGAAAGTGAAAGGCTCCTTGGAACACTTAGATCCTCGTTTCCAGAAGATAACGCGGGAGAAGAAGGAAGAATCCCGTCCTCCAGATGGCTCTTCATGTGAGCAATGCAGAAGTGAGAGCAGTAAACAACCTTACAAGGAAGGGAAGCCTTCCAGTGCAGGCGAAAGCAAGAAATACAGCTCCGTCTCATCCAACGAGTGTATTAAAGGTAAGCGGCCGCAGTGTGTCTGAGGAATTCCTTTTCTATTAATGTAGAGATTATTTCCAACAGTCTTGAAGTGCTTGGTGACTTAACAGTCTGCTGGATATTAAAAAAAAAAGCTGATGGACTTTTTCTTTCCGTTTTTAAATGACCACTAGGAAAGAATGCCTGAAATAAAGAGGTGAAAGGCAAATAGTTTTCATTTGGTGTGATGATTAAGTGGCAAACAAGAGGAAGAGTTGCAAGATCCCTTCTTAAATTCAGTCCAGCCAAGTAGGAAAAGTAAACGTGGACAGCTGTATCTTGGCAAAGAAGATAGTAGGGAGCAAGGAGGTTTAGCAGTCAAGATGGAAGGTGATGCCATGAGGCTTACAGGCTAGTAATGTTCTAGTGAAACCCAGCCTTCCTAAAGAAGCCTGCCTGAATAATTCCTGTGAATAACAGACTCTGTTCAGCTATTTCCTAACATAGAAAGGGTGCTGACTGCTTCTTCAGAGTAACATAAGTTAGTGATACTACTGAAATAGTTGTGGTTCAGACGTAGATCTGATTTCTCCTAAGCACGCTGAATTCACAGCTGTTGATCCTCCAGCGGAGGCTTTGCAATTGAACACCTGGAGAATAGGTAAATTTCCCGCTGTTGTTCTCCTCTCCTCTTGTTTTGTTTTGTTTTGTTTTCCTAGTAGAATAGGCTTAAGACTCTGAAGAAACGGGCTGCTTTTTTTCATTTCCAACACTGGCTGTTCCTCCTGAGCCCCGCCTTCTATTTTTGCAGTCACAGGATACGTGAATGTAAATTCTTGGGAGAGAGGTAGAAAACTCTGTTTCAACTGGTGTTTTTTTCGGCTATGTGGGGAGACCAAATAGGGTGGTTTTGAATCTTCTGGCTCTTATTCAGAGCAGCAGCATGTGGAGGGAGACAGATGCGTGTGCTTTTTTAGTGCAATGGCTTCAGAAGCAAGAGGGGAAAAAACACTTTCTCTGGGAGCTGGAGAAGGTGTCCTTATCGCAGGAGAGGTTTCTAAATGGCATATCTTTGCGAGTGTTCCTGTAGTCCGGAGGTTTTTGTTTGTTTGTTTGCCTTTGGAAGGTTTTACTGTTAATCTTCACGTCCTTCAGCAGAAGTGAGAAATGTGATTTTATTTTGTGCAGTGTCGTGGACCCTCCGAAATCTACTGGGAAGGATGAATACCTCACACAGTACCAATGTGATGACGGTGGAGACAAGGAGAAACCAAGAAGATCAAAAGAATGTGACCTTATTTCAAAAGAAAATGTTTTGTACGGCAAAGAGACTTCTGAGCCTGGTGAGAAATTGCGGCAAACTTCCTCTCTCAAGTGTGACACTGAATGTAGCTCTAAAAAGCTTTCCTCCTCAGCTATTGCAGAGAGATGCCAAGGTAGAAAGGACAAGACTAAAAACACTGAGAAAGAGCATTACCAAAGCAAGAGGGAACATCACGGAACATTTTCCGTGATTTTCTTCCTGAGCAGAAGTGTGCAGTACTCCTTTTCCATTAATGTAGAGATTATTTCAAACAGTCTTGAAGTGCTTGATGACTTACCAGTCTGCAGATGTATTATCAAACCAAAAAAAAAAACCCGACTTGGTAGACTATTTTTTTCCCACTTTTGAATGACTACTAGGAAGAAGGTTGTTCCGGCATCAAGAAAGTCATGTGGAATGTAACAAAATTTACTGAACCAGTAAATAAAAACTATATTTTTCTATTAGTTCCATTGTTTCAACTCTTCTGACGCTTATGGATGGCACAGATAACAGAGGGGAGATCGTGGTAATCGGAGCTACCAACAGACTGGATTCTATAGATCCTGCTTTACGAAGACCAGGACGCTTTGGCAGAGAGTTCCTCTTCAACTTGCCAAATAAAGAGGTGAGAACTTAAATTCAACGTTAGTTCTACCATGGCAAAGTCCAACTTTATAGGAAAAAAAAATAATTGACAACTTGAACAAAAGAGTGATATGTGGAGACACTGCGTTGTTCCATGGAGGGCAAATCTGGTACTGGATATATATGGTCAGGATGATACCACCAAGTAGTTAGTTCTATAATCAAACCTTTCATTCCCAAAGTTGTACTTGTTTGCTTAATTATTTAGTCCACTTGGGCGTTTTCATCATGAAGTTGTGTTTTTGGTCTCAATCCTTCACTTATGAATGAATAGGGGACGTGTTTGCATTTGATTGTGCCCCGGATCGGTGGTAGTAGTTTGAGTCATAATTATTTTCTTCTTTATAGTAATTGTAGCAATTTGAAGCATTGTGCCAGAAGTGCTTTCTGTGAATTTACTGCCTGAAAAGCAAATGTGATGAAGTAATGAGACTGTCACAATGAAAGCTTGCTAAGTTTTAGAGAAGATTTTTGGACAACAAAGAAATGTTTCTGGATAAATTTTTCATTACAGTATTTTCCTCTGGGTCATTAGGTCCCGTAGTTTGGAAACTTGTTATTGAAGCTATAAATGCCTTTTCTTTCATTGTAGGTTCCTAGAAAAAGTTCAGTATAACAAATAAGAAATATTCAATTTCCTGGTTGAAAATGCAGAGTGTATATTAAATAACTGTAAAATACTTGAGAGTTGAGCAAATAAGAAAAGCGTATTAATAGATGAGGGGTTTTGAGGAAGGACTGGGTTTTTTTTGTTTGTTTGTTTGTTTGTTTGCTTTTTGGTTTGTTTGTTTCTTGGTATTTTTAAGGAAAACTTGGGACAAGCTAAAACACAATGATTTTGCTTCCAGGCTAGAAAAGAAATTTTCAAGATTCATACTCGTGACTGGACCCCTAAGCCACCGGACATGTTGCTTGATGAACTAGCTGAGAAATGCATTGGTAAGACTGAAACCAAAATGGATTCTTGCTTGTGAGCAAGTTGTAAAGAACCTTAGCTTGTACCAGGCAGTACCCAAGCTCTTGTGCCTTGCTGCACAACTAGTCAACGAGGCAGCTGGCACGCCTTCATAGCAATCAGAGTTAGATGCTTTCATCTATTTACTCTTTGTTGTCGTTCTTTTTGTTGTCTGAGAACGTTAAATGGTTCTGGGGCATCTTCCTCAAGAGTATAATTTTTGATGAGGAGTCTGCTTCAGCTGCATAAGCGCAGGATATCAGGCAGTGAGCAACATGAAACTTCCCTGCAGAGCGGTAGCACTTTGAATTCCCTGTTAACCTGTTTGGTTTTGGCATTACAAATTGTTTAAATGTTGCATGTTGTAAACCTGGGCCTTGACTGATGTAATGTTTGATTTTTGTTTGTTAGGATACTGTGGTGCAGATATCAGATCTTTATGTACTGAAGCTGCGCTGTGCTCTCTACGCCGATGCTATCCTCAGATTTATGCAAGTAGGGAGAGGTTGCTACTATTAAAATAAAAGCAAAAAAAAAGCATTATAAAAAAAAAAAAAAAGCATTATATTATGCAAGTAGGGAGAGGTTGCTTCTATTAAAATAAAAGCAAAGGACTTTTTCATGGCTCTGAAGAAGGTTGTTCTGGCATCAAACAGGATCGTGGGTTCACCCGGACAAGCACTATCACCCATTTTCAAGCCACTTTTTAAAAGATCAGGAGCGAATATTTTACAAGTTGTGCAGAAGATCTTCCCGCATGCACAGCTCGCACTAAAGGAGGACCGACAGCAAGGTATAACCACAGCATCCACTTCTTTATAATTCTGCTAAAGCAAAAACTTGTGGTTTGTGCAATCAACTTAAACCTTTCAGACATAATGATGGTAGAATTTTATTATTTGCATGTGCATGTCTTTCTTTTGGGCATGTCTGGAAGATAACGCATAGGTTTTATTCTGGATTCGAAACTGAAATGCCAAATGGAAGCCCTGAATGACTCAATACACAGTAAAGGACGATGCGTTCTCTACTGAAGCATCCTGCTTCTGACG